>NT_166299.2:1495853-1598353 GCF_000001635.26 Mus musculus | reverse complement strand
TGAGATCCAGGGAGGCTACAGGAGCCGTTCAAGGTCACGTGGTTGCGTAGCAGCAGTGCTTAGCGGTTTCCATCCAGGCTCCCAGACCGGAGCTCCCTGCACAGCCCTCTGGCTCTTACTGTAAATCCTTGGCCCCAGGAGGAAAAGTCAGGCTAGTAGCTCTGACCACACCGCTGAGCGCCTATCCCCAGAGCACCTCAGACCGGCTAGTGTGGAATTTACATATGTGTGATTTGCATATCATTTGCATGGTACTCCCAGAAGTCCAAAATGCCAGGAAATTCCCCAGGTCTTCCTTTGCCCCTGCAGCTTCTTGGCTTCAGTATACCTTCTCCGTAGAGAGTCAGGTCCCTGGGCGGGTCACCTGTCCCCTGCTCGCTGCCAGACCACTAGGGCAAGCAGTGCTCTCTCTCCTGCATGCTGGGATCTCCAAGGCACAGTGGATGCAGCCTGTGCTGTGTGGGAGTCGCTTTCAGAGAGGACACGGGAATGGACATTATTTATTTTAATAGTCACGTATTCATTTTTATGCGTCTTTGAATTTATGACTGGGGTGCCAGTTTCCCTTTTACTGCTGAAATATAAAGTTCCCCTTTAAACTAAATTTCAGTTTTTAAAAAAATAAGTCAATGAAAATAAAAGCTGTAAATAAATAATAGAGTAGGCTGTGCATCGATACGGCAGAGACGGAGGATGGCGGAGGTGGTTAGAAACGCTGGATTCACCACAAAATCTGCCACCGTCCAGCCAACCCTCCTCCACCCAACTATCGTCTGTCAATGGAGGCCAAAGTCAAGAGGTGTGAAGAAAGCCTTGTATCTGGCTTTCTTGTGTTTATGTGTGCCCATGTGTATGTGTGTATGAAGGTGTGTAGAAACTAGAGGTCAACATGGGTGTCTTTGTCTATACCCCTTCTGCTTTATTTAATGTTTATCAATCTTTGAGAGTTTCATACAGAATACAATGTATTCTTATCACTTTCACACCCACTCCTCTTCCTAACCCCTAGACCCTCCCTCCCTTTCCCCACCCCACCCCTACTTTCAACTTTGTGTCTTTTTCTATTACGAGTTATTATTGGGGGCTGAAGAGATGTCTCAGCAGTTAAGCACATTGACTGGTCTTCCAGAGGTCCTGAGTTCAATTCCCAGCAACCACATAGTGGCTCACAACCATCTGTAATGAGATCTGGTGCCCTCTTCTGGTGTGCATAAAGATAGTGCACTCATATTTGTGAAATAAATAAATAAATCTTTTTAAAAAGCTATTTATTTTTCCTTTATGTATATGTGTGCATGCATGTGCATGTGTATACCACATGAATGCCTGGTGCCCACAGAGGCTGGAGAGAGTGTCAGATCATCACCACTAGAGTTATAAACAGTTGCCAGCCACCATGTGGGTGCTGGAAATCTAACCTAGATCCTCCGCAAAAGCAGCAAATACTCATAACATCTGACCCATCTCTCCAGCTCTTTTTTTAAAAAATTATTCTTAATTTTATATGTATGAGAACTTTGCTTGCATGTATGTCTGTGCACCACATGTGTGTGTGGTGCCCAAAGAGGCCAGAGAAGGCACCAACTTCCCTGGAACTGGAGTTATGGTTGGTTGTGAGCCACCGCATGGGTGCTGGGAACTGAACCCAGGTGATCAGCAAGAGCAGCCAGTGCTCTTAACTGTTGAGCCATCTCTCCAGTAGCCTCCCCTCCCCCCTTTTAAATAACCCAACAAGTCCAATTTGAGCTGTTCACATACTCATAGCTGGACATAGCCACAGACTATAGACATGGAATGACCAAGTCTGAGAATTTAAGCACATTTCTCAGACAATTAGCACATTCCTCATCATACACTCTGACCATTAGCACATTCCTCATTATGCACACTGCCCATTAGCACATTCCTGGTTATGCACACTGCCCATTAGCACATTCCTCGTCATACACTCTGACCATTAGCACATTCCTCATTACACACACTGACCATTTCCTTGTGGCCCCTCACTCAGGCCTATAACCTGCCCCCTCACCTCATTCCAGAATCCTCAGGTTCTGGGAAGTTGGCCTCAGGAGTAAATCTTGGGACCCCACATATGTCTTCATAAGATCTCTTTGAGCCAGGCTCCCTTCCTCATGGATTCTAGAACAGAATTGTGTTTCCCTACCAAACTTTTACTAACCTAGGAGCCAGCAATCTATTCCCATGGAAGCCCACAAGGTAATTAACACCCTTGCGTTTAACTGGGGCCTCACTCTCACCATTAATGAGCTAGCTAAGGGCTCTGCTTAAAATGAATAACTTGCAAATGACCCAAGAGCTCTGGGCTCCTAATTCCTTTTTTTTTTTTTTTAAATCAGAAAAAAAAATTACACAGAGAATTTAAATAGAAAAGCGATTTTCATTTATGAGCCAGTATCATTATTCATAACTGGAGAATTGTATGGAGTAAAAAGCCTTTTCCACTTAATTAGAATGGCGAACATCACAGAAAAAGGGGGGACTGTGTGCAGCACCAGGGACCAGGAGGCAAAAAGTACAGATGAAAGGAAAAGAAACTCCCTCCCATGTCACTGTGGGTCTGTGTGACTGTGCATCAAGCAAGGAGGCAAACAGAGAACCACACAGATCACAGGTTAGGAGGAGGGGAAGGAGGACAGAGGAGGGAAGGGAGGAGGGAGGGGAGGAGGGAGGGAGCGTCAATCTTGATGGTTCCTGCCCTATGGTGCACTCCTTCTGGTCACTTCATCCTTCCACTGGACACTTGGCATACAGAGTCTCATGTCAAACCCAGACTAATACAAACTTTCAAACCATATTTTTGCCTGGGACTCGAGGAAGTTGAGGCTATTGCCTGGAGTCACCTAGTCAATGAATGACAGAGTTAAGGAACAAACTCGGGTTCGTGTCTCTGTAAGTCTCTCCAGCGGCATAGCTGGCTCTGCTGGAGTCACTATCATCTCTAGCCTCCCTTGTAAACCTCTGGCACACCAGCAACATAGACTTATCGTTGTGCTTCATAGATTCGGAGCTGAAGCTTAGATAACAGAAGTCCCAGCCAGGCCTTGGCATGGGCAGAGACTCAAAGGCCAATATGTGTCTCCTACGAGGACACAATCAAAAAAGCCTGTGGTTTCACTGGAGATGGAATGTGGACCTTCAAGTCTTCCACCCAGAGTCTGCTGCTTGGCTCCAAGGGCCTTTTGTCTGTCAATCCCATGGGCACCAGGAGGGTCCAGTGACCATTCTAGCCCCACCCCCAGACACAACATTGACATATCCAAGCTAGCCAACCCTCCAAGATACGATGCCACGGTCACTGTGGCTTATTACAGTGCTTCACATGCTGGGCACCGCACAATTCTCCTTTCAGAAGTTGAGAAACCGAGGCACAAGGAAGTCAGACAGTGAGAACATTACCCGCCAGGGACTCAGCCTCCACAGCCTTGCCCTGTGTCCAGTGCAGATGCCACCATCAGTGACAGCGGTGAGCTGAACGCCTGCCCTCCTTGTATGATCCAAAGCCTCTTGTCCTCAGGAGGAGACCCAGGAAATGCTGTCACCCTCCCTGCTTCATAGGTGAGGAAATGTAAGGGTTAGTGATACCCTGGACTCATATAGTATGTAAATGCGAAAAATGTTTTATCCTGCAGAAGTCCAGCATGCTGGGGCCTCCCATTACCGAGATAGAGACCCAAAAGTGAGCTCAAAGGTCCTATTTAAAAGGTTTTTTTTTTTTTTAAGATTTATTTATTATTATATGTAAGTACACTGCAGCTGTCTTCAGACACACCAGAAGAGGGCATCAGATCTCATTATGGATGGTTGTAAGCCACCATGTGGTTGCTGGGATTTGAACTCAGGACCTTTGGAAGAGCACTCAGTGCTCTTAACTGCTGAGCCATTTCTCCAGCCCCAAAGGCCCAATTTAAAGCACACTAGGGGAATTCTGGGGTAGGTGGGCTTTGTCTTACTCTGTCTCTAAAGACTTTCCATTACCGGGGCATGGGGGCTGGCTGGAAACTGCTGACCCATTGTTCTTGCTTAAGGTCAGGTGGTGTGGTAGTTTCTGATTAGCTGCCTGAAGCCTAGGTTTTCAGGCTTAATCTCCTTGTGATGGTTTGTATATGCTCAGCCCAGGGTGTGGTACTATTAGAAGGTGTGGCCTTGTTGGAGTGGGTGTGGCCTTGTTAGAGTAGGTGTGGCCTTGTTGGAGTGGGTGTGGCCTTGTTGGAGTAGGTGTGGCCTTGTTGGAGTAGGTGTGTCACTGTGGGAGTGGGCTTTAAGACCCTCATCTTAGCTGCCTGGAAGCCAGTCTTCTCCTAGCAGCCTTCAGATGAAGACATAGAACTCTCAGCTCCTCCTGCGCCATGCCTGCCTGGATGCTGCCATGTTCCCGCCTTGATGATAATGGACTGAACCTCTGAACCTGTAAGCCAGCCCCAATTAAATATTGTCCTCATAAGAGTTGCCTTGGTCATGGTGTCTGTTCACAGCAGTAAAGCCCCAAAACACTCCTGAGCTGCCAATTTGAAATCTGTCATGGAATCAGCTCAGCCTTCTCAGAAACGGAGGCACAGGGAGAGCAAGTCTCACCCAAAGTCACAGAACTGGGGATTTGAACCCAGAAAGAGCAGCATCAGGGTCTGGACATCGGTTGCCTCACCCTTGGGTGGTCACAGTTCGACTCACATCATCCTGTGGCTTCCTTTGCTGTCATCCTCCCTCCAGTTCCCTAGAGTCCTTCCTTCTCCTGCCAGATGGGGACCCCCAGAGTGGAAGGCTCACAGTACCCCCAGGCCAACACCCCAGCTCCAGGGTTCATATGGTAACCTCATGGGTTTCAGCAGAGCCACCAGTTTCCCTGATGTTTGGGTCCTGATGGGAGACAAGGCCATTGATTCCTGAGTAGATAAATCCTGTCTCGCCCCAACAGTTGCTGCCTCCCCATTTCCTTCTTAAAGCTCTCCCAGGAGCCCCTCTTCTGCTGAGCCCTACGACCCCACTTCATGCCCTGCTAAGGGCTGGGCTGGACCACAATGCCCTACAGTCTTAGTCATCACACCGACTCTACACCCTTTTCACAGGAGGGAACACTGAGGCCCAGAGAGGCTTATCTACTCTGTATAGAGCCACCTGTTCTTCACACTACCTGCTGGACCAAGGCAGCCTGGTCACAGCCTCCAGATACACACACAAACTGTCAACCTCAACTTCCATGTGCCCTATCCTGAGAAGTGCTGGCACCCTCCGGAAGAGGTCTCAGCTCCTAGGTGATCCACCAACTGAGAGAGCCAACTCTCACATGAGATATCTGCCACAAGATGACTTGGGGCAATCACCACCAGGAGGTCTGTGGTCCAGCCTGGGCTCAGTAGCTATCTTGTGGCAACTAAATGAAACATGCATCCCGCTGGCTTCAGACTAGCAAAGGAGGCAAGTCAAGATGTCCCACATAGGTATCTAATCACTGCTCCCTTTAAAGGGCAGAAAGTTCTGGAGCAAGAAGGTGATCACTGGATTAGGGGTGGATATGACCCATCTCTGGCTCACTCAAACAGTGCTGGTGAGACTCCCTGAGAATATGTGCAGGGCTGGGGGTATATCTCAGTGGTTAGTGTACTCGCCTGGCACACTCGAAGGCCCAGGTTTCATTCCCAGCGCCACACAAACCAGCTGTGGTGGTGCCTGCTCGGAATCCAAACCCTTTGGGAAATGGAAGAAGGGGCTCAAGAACTCAATCAAGCTGGGCCTGGAAGCAGAGGCAGAGGCAGGCAGATCTCTATGTGTTCAAGGCTAGACCAGTTTACACTGTGGGTTCCAGGCCAGCCAAGGCTACTTAGCGTTCGGCATGTGAGACGGGTGCCTCTTTCTTCTTACCCCAGCAGGATTCATGAACGCAGGGGATGCCTCGAGAGCTTCCCCGTCTCCCACCCTGTCTCCCCCTTTCCTGCCCTTGAACAGAATCAATCCCACATCTCAAGTTCACAGTGAGTCTCTCCTTCTACTGACATTGTCGCGCGCCCCACACCACGTGACTCCTGGCTCTCCAAGCCCTTCCATCTCCTGGCCCAGTGGAGCCTAACAAATCTTGTCTGCCAATGTCTGTATCTGGGATGAAGTGATTCCAAGCATTTCTGGCATCTGCTTCCTGTGCAGATCAAAACATGTCCCAGACTCAGTCACCATCCAGACTATGACCAAACAGTCACGGAACCCCAAAGACCCCCCCCCAGACTACCAACCCCTGCCCATCTCCTTCTCACTGTCCTGATTGTGAAAGGGATGACAACTAGTCTCTTGTGTCATTACAGAGTGACAGACACCCCAATAATTGCCAGCACAAGTAATTGCCACTTACTATATGCCAAATACCATGCCAAGAACTGTGTTTACCCACTCAAAATTTCTCCTCAAGTCAATGGGACAGGCATTATTACTATGCCCATTTTACAGATGTAGACATGGGAAGACTGAGCCCATCAGACAGTGCAAGGTCAGCATTCTGCCATGCTGATGATGGTTCGGTAAAGAGGTAACTGCTCCGTTAGGTGCTCCAATTGGCCCCAGTCCCTACCACACTCCACTATTTTCCTTGTCTGCTTGTTCACTTAAGCTACTGTCTCAGTCTCCCAAGGGTTTGCTTTCCAGGCCAAATCCCACACTGTCCCACACACATACCTTGTTTGGAAAGAACCAAGATATGGGCCACAGACTTGCAACAGCCCCATACACCTTCGGCTTCCTTCAAACCTCCCCTCCCCAGCATCTGCCTGTGAGTAGCCCTGAGGTCTACAGGCATTTGTCCCACAGGAGGCTCCGAAGCCTGCTGGTTCTGACCATAACTTGCAGCCTTGGAGCCTCAGAATGCTGAGCCCTGGGCCTTTGCCTAGCGGTCTCCATTCCTTTGCCTGTAGCGAGCTGCTCTGGACTGCTCTCTCCCTTTTGTGTGGGAAAGCGGGCTACAGGCTGGGTCTCTGCACTCAGGGTTGTTCCTCTCCAAGTGCTGTTGGTCCTTCTGACCACAGGGTGGCGCTGTTTCCTCCTGTTGGTCTCTAGGCACTAGAGCCAACTTTGGCCCCCTTGCCTTCACTAGGCACAGGATGTAGGAACCTCCTCTGGTACTGCCATCTCCTCGGCCTGCTTGTAGCATCTCTGGGCCCTTGTTCTTCCATCACAGCTGTCCTGCTAACACCTTCCTTCAGAACTAGATGGGTCTGAGTTCTGCCCTGTTGTGGTTCGTATATGCTCTGCCAAGACTGTGGCACTATTAGGTGTGGCTCTGTTGGAGTGGGGTCTTATTGAAGTAGGTGTGTGTGGGCATGGGCTTTAAGACCCTTATCCTAGCTGCCTGGAAGCCAGTATTCTGCTAGCAGCCTTCAGATGAAGATGTAGAACTCTCAGCTCCTCCTGCACCATGCCTGCCTGGATGCTGTCATGTTCCTGCCTTGATGATAATGGACTGACCCTCTGAACCTATAAGCCAGCCCCAGTTAAATGTTGTCCTTGTAAGAGTTGCCTTGATCCTGGCGTCTATTCACAGCAGTAAAGCCCTAAGACATGCCCCTAAGATTAGAAAAAGGAACTGTGACCTGGAGTCACACAGGGACTCCCCGGCAGCCAGGGATCAGCTCCTGACCCCTGACCCCTGACCCCTGACCCCTCCACTGCAGAGCTTTAGAATCCACTCTCCAGTGGCCTCCATTATCACCACAGTGTTACATCATCACCATGTGCCTGAGCCTGGCTGGAGTTACATCATCACCATGCACCTGAGCCCACTGGAGTTTGCCTCCTTTGGCATCCTGGAAGTCATCTGTTTCTAGAGTGGGCAGTCGGGGGCACAGGCCACCCTGGGAGAGTTGTCCTCTTTCATCTTTCTTTTAAAGACAGAATCTCATAAAATCTGGGTTAGCTGAAACCTCGCTCTTCCTGGGGGTGACCTTGAACTTCAGGTCTTCCTGCTTCCATTCGGTTTAATGCAGGAGGGAGCCCAGAGCTTTGTCCACACTCAGAAAGCACTGCCTACTGAGGTATATCTCACTGCCCTTCAGCAGGTCTCTGAGCTGCCCACGCCCCTGCTATCCCAGGTTACCCCACCTCCATCCCAGCAGCTAGCTATACAGGTCGCACACTGATGCCTGGCCCAACACACACTGCAACCCCTCATTGCTATCCAGCAGCCAACACCACGCATCCTGTGGGCTGCGGGGATAGCCCCAGGAACTGCTCTGATGCCAGCACCACACAGCCAGGGAGCCCCCCTCCCCTCTGTAGGGCCACCAAACTCCCTCAGACTGGGGAAGGTGGAGGCTGGCAGGCAAGGTCCCCTGTGCCGGGGAATTCTAGGTTGGCCGTAATTAAACGCTGCTGTGCGGGCTGCAGACAAAAGAGAACCCATAATGGGATTAGAATTGTCATAAATTAAAACCATACATTCAATAAGCGCCTATTGGCCTCCCTCTGGAAATGGCTGGCCCACAGCAGCTGCTTTGATAGGGGACACGCAGGGGCTGGAGAAGGCAGGTCAGGGCGACCCACCCCCAGCAGGCACCAAGTTTAGTTGCTCCCCAGGTCAACTGTAGCCAGGTGGGAGGACTTCATCAAAGGTAAGCTGTGACACTGGGCTCTCTCAGGAGGACAGGCTAGGCTGGCATAACGGCGCTCCAGAACCAGGAGTGGGCCCCCCCCCATTACACCACCCTGCCCACCCTGCCTCTTCAGCAACTTCCTGCCTTGGGATTTCATGACACACACTCTGCCACCTACTGTCTGGGCACCCATGAAATGGCCTTTGTCTTCTTCCTATGTGTGGTGTGGCTCATATCTCACTTCTGAGCAGCATGACCTCTATAGGCAACTGTATTCAGGAGCACCATCCTCCTCCTACAGTGGGAGCACCACCCACACCCCTCTGTTTAGCTAACCGTGCACTTATTGAGCGCTTAGTGAATACCAGCCTCTACAAGGCAGGTGAAGTCACAGCTGTCATGGAGTGGAGGACACAGACAATTTCATAGGTAACTGTCATTACAGAAGGTTCACAGAGGAAAAGTCCAGGGACCCAGCCACATGGTGGCGGGAAAGGGGCCTAAGACCAGAGGAGACATTTATTAAAAAAAAAAAAAAAACCTCAACTTCAAGCGTAGTTCTAAAGAAAAAAAAAAAAAAAAAAGGAGGATTTGCAAAGTTAGGTGGACCCTGCTTCTTGGAGGCAGAGGCAGGTGGATCAATGAGTTCAGGGCCGGCCTGATCCATATCAAGTTCTAGACCAGAATTACACAGGAAATACGATCTCAAACAAACAGAATTATAAGGACCTTCCAGGCTTGGCAGCTATTCTTCTAGAGAACCCATGTTGGGTAGTTCTCAGCTGCCTATAACTCCTGCTCCAGGGGATCTGTCCTCTATGGCCTCCGCAGGCACTGTGCTCTCTCTCTCTCTCTCTCTCTCTCTCTCTCTCTTTCTGTGTCTGTGTGTCTGTGTGTCTGTGTCTCTCTGTGTCTCTGTGTTTCTGTCTCTGTCTATCACTCTGTCTCTGATTTTTCTGTCTGTCCTTCCCTACTCCACCCATACAATTAAAATAATATAAAATCTTTTTGAAAGAAAAAAAAAAAAAAAAGAGGTTGCAGAGGTAGCGAGAACTCTCAACGTGGGGAAGAAGTCCGTGCATAGATAGACTCTGGCGTGGACCAGACAGGATGTTAGGGTCGTAGGAACTGACATCAGTCTAGGGGAAGAGCTATGAGGACTTGTATTTTTAAATAATTCAGAGATAAGGGAGATGGCTCGGAGAGAAACTGCTTGCGGCACATGAGGACCTGAGTTCAAAACTCAGAACCCATGTAACAAGCCAGCGCACAGCACAGGCTGGAACTCCAGCATGGGGAGGTGGGAAAAGGAAGATTCCAGGGCCGCATTCCAGTCTAGCCAATCAGTGAGCTCCACACTCAGTCCCTGTCTATCAAGAAGGGGCGTGACCAGTGAGATGACCCCGCAGAACAGACAGGGAGCCTAACAACCTGAGTTCAATCCCCAAGACCCACAAGGCGGAAGGAGAGCGCCAAGACCTGCCAGTCACACTCTGAGCTCTACCCGGCTGCTCAAGCACACAGGACGCAGAAAAGAAAATCTCCCCCACCTCCCAAGGTTACCAAGCCACCACACAGGGACAATCCTACCCTAAGAGAACCCTGCGGATGTAACAAGGGGACCAATGAATGCCAAGGCCGGCCCAGCAGGGACTCTGCAAAACCAGGGCTGAACCCAACAGGGAAGCTCTCTTCCTAGATTCTGCTGGGCCTCAGGAGTCGCCCTGGCCCCACGGGGTGCTGAGCCCCAGTCTCACCCCCACCCCCAACCCAGCCCCTGAGACGCTCCTCTCTCCCACCCTAAGGCCCCCAAGCTGGGCCTGAGTCACTGGGAGTGCTTATTAAACCACTAATTAATTGAATTTTTCTCCCTCATTGCATGCTGTTAATTAGTTTCTTGTAGTAACAGACTATTATTCTTGGAAGTAATAACTTGCTCCGGGAGGCAGTTTTAATGTTACTTATAATTACCGGAGGGGGCGGGTCTTGGGTTCCGATGGGAGGGGCTTACTCTGGAAAAGGAGGGAGTCCAGGCTGGGGGCTCTGCTCTAGCGCTGTTCGAGCTCTCCGAAATTTTCTCCAACAAAAACCACGATTTTTTTTTTAATAGAGCAAATATAACTTTTTTTTTTTTCACAGCAGAATAAGGACATTGTCCTTGAATGAATGAGATCAGGGAGTGGCAGGTTAGGGGTCAGGGAAAATGGAGTCTATCGCTTCTGCCAGGTCTGTCAGGCTCTCCTGTCTGCTCCCTCCCTGTGGTCCCAAAGCTAAAGGACATTGAAAGAGGGTACAAAATCAGGAATCTGGCCGAGCAATGGCAGTGCACATCTTTAATCTCAGCACTTGGGGGACAGAGGCAGACATAGTTCTGAGTTCAAGGCCAGCCTGCTCTACATAACGAGGTTCAGGACAACGAGGACTACGCAGAGAAACCCTGTCTGGAAAAACCAACCAAACAACCAACCAAACAAACAAACTGTTCAGTTCAGAGTCTGAGGAATTAGTGTTGGCTCACCTTGGCCCCCTTTAGCGTTGTGGGTTGCTGAGCTGAGGGAGACAGCAGGCGCTTCCCGAGATTACAGATGGTCTTTTTGTTTTTTCTCTTCCTATTATTATGAAAAAAAAAAAAATACTTGGTACTGGGTGCTTGGCGGAGAAAGGGGACTTGTGTGACTCACAGTTCTGGAGAGCTAAGAGCAAGCTGTGGTGTGTGCAGAGCTCCGGTGAGTGGCAGGTGACGTCATAGACCATGTGAGGCAGAAAGAAACTGAGGGCCAGGCCTTAAAAAAATCCTCCTGCCTCAGCTTCCCAACTTCTGGGATTACCGTTGTAAAGCACCACGAGTAGCTATTATTTGAAATAACAACGCCGGGCGTTGTGGCGCACACCTTTAATCACAGCACTTAGGAGGCAGAGGCAAGTGGATTTCTGAGTTCGAGGCCAGCCTGGTGTACAGAGTGAGTTCCAGGACAGCCAGGACTACACAGAGAAACCCTGTCTCAAAAAAAAAAAAAAAAAAAAAAAAAAACACACTAAATAAATAAATAAATAAATAATAAAATAAAACAACAACAACACTTTCTTCTCATGAGACCGAATCCAGTCTTGAGTAATGAATGAGCTGAGCTAAGAAGTGATAAGTACCATCACTCCCACATGTTAAAAATCTCTACACATCTGAACCCGCATGTTGAGACCAAGCTCCCAGCCAGCTGAGACTTTCCAGGGCACAGTCACACCACATCCAAATCCAGGAGAGGGAGCAGGGCACACCTATATTCCCAGAAGGATGGAGGCCAAGGCAGGAGAATCACAAGTTTGAAGTCAGGCTGGACTACAGAGGGAGACCTGGTCTCAAAGCAAATAAGTAAATAGGTGCGCACAGCTGAATGGAAGTCAGGACGAGGAGGCACCATTGAAGAACTGAGGGGTAAGGGGCAGCAAAGCAGGCAGCCGGGGCTGGGGAGCAGCTTGCAAAGCCTCTGCACTCTGCTTCCCATCTTGCAGAGCAGGCTAGGAAGTCAATCAACCAGGCAAGGGAGAAGGCTTAGTCAGTAAACTGCTTTTTGCAAGAACATGAAGATTCTGAGTTTGATTCCCCTGGCTTCCCCTTACAAACCTGGCTGGAGAGGTGGCGAGATGGCTCAGCAGGTAAGAGCACTGACTGCTCTTCCGAATTCAAATCCTGAGTTCAAATCCCAGCAACCACATGGTGGCTCACAACCCTCTATAATGGGATCTGACGCCCTCTTCTGGTGTGTCTGAAGACAGCAACATTGTACTTAGATGTAATAACAAATAAATCTGTTGACCTGAGCAAGCAGGAGCAACTGAAGCAAGCAGAGGTCCTGAATTCAAATTCCTAGCAACCACATGATGGCTCACAACCATCTGTACAGCTATAGTGTACTCATATGATAAATAAATAAATAAATCTTTTTTAAAAAATCTGGCCAGAGAGGTGGCTCAGCAATCAAGAGCCCTGGATGCTCTTCCAAGGGACCCAGGTTCAATATCCAGCACCCACAGAGTGGCTCAGCAATCGGTAACTACAGTTCCAGGGGAAACAATGCCCTCTTCTGGCTCCCACAAGTACCAGGAACACACGTGGTATGCAGACACGCGAGCAAGACAAACACCCATACGCATTAAAGAAATTAATTAAACCTTAATTTTAGAAATATGAACCTTGCAGTTCTCATTTGTAACCCCGTCTCTAGAGAGGGAGAGACAAGTGGGTTTCTGGGGCTTGCTGGCCAACCAGCCCAACCTTCTTCTGGTTAATTCCAGTTTAGTGACAGAAATACATCCCTACTCCCGCGTGCGTGCATGTGCTCACACACACACACACACACGCACGCACGCACACTAAAATAGAAATAAATAAGTAGAAAAGTAGAAGATAAACTAATGAGGACATTGTGAGGATGGAGAGAGAAGCCTGCCACAGACAGGCTGTCCAGGCTGCTCTTGAGATGATTGGAGAAGGGGGAAGTGGCAGCTATAGAGTGTATCTAGGAGTCTCAGCCCCCTCTGGGAAGTAGCCTCTGGGCTCTGCATCATCGCATCCCTGGCTCCTTCTCAGACCCAGAGCAGCTATCATTCACACCAATGAAAGTACCAGTTAACCTTGAGCAAGACCTCAATTAGCTCAAGGTCTTATCTCCATCATTAACCTGGACGTGGGAGGGAAGGGTGGCGAGGAGCCGAATTCCCCGATCTTCAAACCACCGGTGATGCTGAAGGTGGACCAGCAGGGACAGAAGCGCCAACTCCTACCTGGGAGCAGCCCCTCACCAGTAAGTGGGGCATTACTGAAGGCTCCAAGGAGATGCCATTCTTGACTGCCTCTCTAGGTGAGTCCTAGTCCAAGCATCGGGCACAGAAACCTAGGGGCGAATCCTGACTGGCTCCCTAAAGTGGAAATGCCCTGATTCCTGGCATCTGCCTTTTGCCATGGTGGTAAATTTCAAGGCCAATTTCAAGCCACCAACCTGGCTTCAGTGAGACAGACTTGGGAAGAGATTGATGATGGAGGAAGGGCCCCAGACACAGCTCCTCATCTGGGCAACAAGAGTAACAGATGGGGAAGGAGACAAAGAGGTCATCAGGGGCAGTGCTCTGAAGGCAAGGGTCTCCTATGTCTGCCCAGGAGATGAGGGTCCTGGAAGGGAGAGACTTGGCAGAGGAGTGTCCTAGAAGGGAAGGTCTTATCAGAGGAAGGTCCTGGAAGAGAGAGTCCTGGAAGAGAGGGTCCTGCAAGGGAGGATGCTGGAAGGGGGGGTCCTGGAAGAGAGGGTCCTGGAAGGGAGAGTCCTGGAAGGAAGAGTCCTGGCAGAAGGCGATTCCTGGAAAAGGAAGGTCCTGGCAGAGGAAGCTCCTGGAAGGGGAGGATCCTGGAAGGGGAGGGTCCATGGAGAGAACTTGTAATTTAGGATTTAAATATTCTGTTGTTTATCCATTCATGTTTTGTATATACACATGTATGGTCTATGTGCACAAGGCCATGCATGCACGCATGCACACACACACATGTGTAAAGCAGGATACACTGGGTATCTCGCTCTGTCACTTTCTGTCCCAATCTCTTGACACGGGGTCTCCCACTGAACCTGAAACTAGGCTTGCAGCCAGCAAGCTCCAAGGACCCTCCTTTCTCTGCATCCCACAGTGCTGGGCTGTGTGCGACCACGCCTGACTTAAGTGTGTGCTGGGGATTCAAACTCAAGACCTCATGCTTTCGAAGCAAGTATTCTTATCTACTGAGCAATCTTCCCAGTACCCCATTTTTGAGGCAGACTCTCATGTGGCCCAAGCTGGCCTTGAATTCACTATGTAGCTGATTACTGAAGATGAACTAGAACTTTAGATTCTCCTGCCTCCACCCACCAAGTGCTAGGATGACAGGTGTGCACCACCATTCCCAGTTTTATAGATTTCTAGGGGTTGAACCCAGGGCCTTGCAAGTGTTAGGCAGACATTCCCCAAACAAAGCTACATCCCCAGACCCTGAATATCTGAGCAGAAGCAGACAAAGAGATGGGATGGGTAAGGGCAAGAGAGAGATCTAAGTGTCTACCTGCCCTCAGGCAGTGCTCAGAACAGCGTCACCTGTAGGAAAAGGTAGGTAAGGACAGGGACCAGGCTGGGCTGGCTCCTCACAGTACGCAGCCCTCAGCCCAGGGCACAGGAGGATATGCTGGAACCCAGGTAGTGCTCCCTGATAAATGGGGAATCACAACACCCTGGAAGCAGAGGGTGGCTGCTCCCCTCCCACACTTCACCCACCTTGCCCTCCCCACTCCTCACCCACCACAAGCTCCCAGCAGCTCCAGGGCACAGCCTGAATCATGACTCAACCCTGGAACATTTCACCTGGCAAGTCACCCCTTGGGACGCAGGGAAGTATCTGGGGCTCCTGTGATTCATGGTGGCAAAGGCCCAGGAAATGAATGCTGGGCCTCCCTCACCCTCCCTTCTCAGTCCCCAGCATCCTTCCCTGGGACACTCAGCTCTGAGGTGACAGAAAGTTAATCAGGGCAGGAGATTGCTCCCTGAGGCATCCAGTCAGAGCTCCTGGTGATAGCCACTAGGTGGGGTCACATGGGCAGGAGTGGGGGCTGGGAAAGTGTGAGGAGGTGCTTTCTGCCCATTACCACCTCCCACTCCTCAGTTTTCCATGTTGCCCCAGGCTCTGTGTTCCATCTTCAGCCCCACATAAAACAGGGCATGGTGGTGCATGCCTATAATCATTGTGTGGTCCCTGAATGGGACTGTCTGCTCTCCACGGCTGCCAGTCACCTTCCTGGGACAGAATCAGCTTGCAGGTGAAGCACACAGAGAGGCATAAATCAAACTTGGCACCTCCTAGTCTGCCGGGCACCGTTCTTTCCAGAACCTGCCCTCTGCCCCTTCAGATCCCAAATCCCAGACTTTCCTGCCCTTCTGGATCGGGGCAATTGACATCAACCCCACACCTGATAATATTGATATCCCAACCTTCTTACTTAGTCCCTTTCCTACTGGTCAACTTATAATAGTTACCTACTGGGTGAACAAAGAGTGAAGGAAGGTGTCTGGGATGCAGTTTGTACAGCTGCCCAGCATGCGTGAAATCCTGGGTTAGATGCCTGACAATCCATAACCAGATGAATGCCTGTAATTCCAACACTGGGGAAGTAGAGGCAGGAAGGTCAGTCTCTCCAGATAATCCTTGGCAATATGCAGAGTTTGAGGCCAGAGTGAGATGCATGAGACCCTGTCTTAGAAGAAGGAGAAGAGGGCTGGTGAGATGGCTCAGTGGGTAAGAGCACCCGACTGCTCTTCCGAAGGTCTGAAGTTCAAATCCCAGCAACCACATGGTGGCTCACAACCATCTGTAACAAGATCTGACGCCCTCTTCTGGAGTGTCTGAAGACAGCTACAGTGTACTTACATATAATAAATAAATCTTTAAAAAAAAAAAAAAAGGAGAAGAGGAAGAGGAGGAAGTTCGAAGGGCAGAGACAGCTCTCTCTGCCTCCTTCTGTCCCTAATCTCCTCAAAGATCACATACACACACACACACACACTTCCTCTCAGCAGCCATTGTAACTCAGAACTCGACGGGTCACACGGGATTTCCAGCACCTAGACACAAGCATAGCTTTGGGATTTGTTCGTTTTCCTTTTTTCTTTCCTCCCACTGTCAAAATAACCCTACTCTCAAGTCTCCCCCTCCCCCCGCTCCAGATGACAGGCATCTGCAGCAAGGAGACTCTTGAGTCCACTGACCTCCAGGTCAGCATCATGTCTCCCATGAAGTCACCACAGAATAGCCCTTGGCCAGGCTTCCAGATGCAGAGACAAGAGAAGAGGTAGTCTGAGTGGGGCTAGTGGGATTTCCGGTTGCCTGGAAACCTCATGGAGGAATGGGGTCCAGAGGATCAGGGTGTGTAGACACCTTTGTAGGGAAGAGAACCCTGAACCCAAAGACCTACATCCAAATTTCTTGCAAAGTCAGCAGGAGGCAACATGGCTGCCCACAGCCAGTCTTCCTCCTTAGTCTGCCTGTCATTCGAGATTTCCTCTAATAAGCAGAGAATATGGAAAAAAGGGACCCCTCAAATGGCTGAAGTTCTCTGGTTGTCTTGGATCATAGGAACTGTGGGTGAGTGACACTCCTAGAACGGGAGCTAGAAGGCAGGGTTTTCACCCCTGGAAAGCAAAAGAGACCCTCTGGAGGAAAGCCCTGCAGTTTGGCAAGGCTGCCCTGATGCTGGGTGGAGAGGGAGCAGAAGTGTGTGGAGGAGAGGCAGGGGCTGAGCCCCGAACCCAAAGCTCCCAGCCCCCATCCATCCAGAGCCTTCCGTACTGGGCAGCCACCGAAGCTGGGGCTCAGCAGGACCAGAGAAGTTATTAATCGCTCCACGATGCCGCCGGCCATGGTCCATTTGCTGTTTCCCTTGGTCTGTTTTGAAACTGTGAAATGAGACCCAGTCTTCAAGGCGGCTGCAATAACCATCCCTGATTCTGACATTTAAATTACAGATGGCATTTTCAATTAAACAGGCGCTCTCAGCAGGTTTAATTTAGCTATCAGTTCTGGTCTGTTCTTTAAGTGCTTAAAGGGGGCGGGTGGGGAGACCAATAGTGGATTCTAGGTCTCTTTCTAGAAGCTGGAAATGGGGACACAACAATTCCATGTCCTAGCTCCCACTGGGACTCGCGTGGCTTCCTGCGAACCCACACACTGTGGTCCCTTCCCTCTGCCTCTGTGCATGTGTGCCCAGGAGTGCTAGGGGATCCCAGATCCAACCTCTCAGAAGGATTGGAGCAGCCTCAGGGCCTCAGTGTCTACTGGGTGCAGAGGCCATGCCTCCCCCATCAGATTAGAGAAACTCAGACGGAAGCATCACTTTGTACTAACTAGCTATACCATACGATGGTGTGTATAACCCTGTCCGATCTGTTGAACCTCAGTTCTCTCCTGTACTCGAGGAGGTAGAAGAAGACAAGAGAGCAGTATACTTTCCCCACAGATCTGACCAACCAAGTTCAATTCTGGAAGCTTCTGTACAGAGAACTGACTCCTGAAAGCTACCATCTGATTCCTGCATGCATGCCCCGGCATGTGCATGTATGTGCACACACACAAGCTAAATATACAAACAAAAACAAACAAACATTCCAGCATACCTTCATTATGTAAACTCAGGTGTGATGGCTAACCTTGGTTGTCAACCTGATTACCTCTGGAGCAACTCGAACCCAAGTCCCTGGGCACTCCTGTGAGGAATTTTCTTAATTAGATTGTTTGAAGCAGAAAGACCCATCCTAAATCTGGGCCATGCCTTCTGATGGCAGCCCACCTTAAAAAACACGGGTTCTTTGCTTTTGGCCTGCTTGCCCTCACTCTTTCTGGCAAGTTCATCTACCCTGTGGTGGAGACATTCCTTCCCCTGTATTAGAGTCAACATCTTCAGGGCTTCAATGCAGACTAATGATCAGCAGGGCTCTGAGAGTCCTCCAGAGAGCCAGCATCGGATTGGAAGTGCCAAGACATCCAGCCGCGTGGACTGAACAACTACCGGATTCTCGGGCGGCCTTTTAATCAGGAGGCAGAGTTGTTGAGCTACCCAGAGCACAGCTTATAACGCAGCCTAATCCGTTCCCCTTCACTCTAGATGCCGATCCTATCAGTTCTGCGCCTGTAGGGGACTCTGACTAATATGCCAAGTTTGCTTTAGTTGGCCACTTGGAGTGACAAATGTTTCTGTCATTTGTAGCTGCCAGGGTGGCAATCCAAGATTTTATTTAGCATCACTGGGAGCGGGGTCAGGAAGCCGAGGCCCAGAGAGATGGAGCTCGGTGCCCCAGGTCACACAGCTTATAGATTCAGCGATTCCGAGTGGGAAGCGCTTGCTCAGAGCCAACGTGCTCAATCTGGGCTTCCCGGGGAGGGAGAGGGATGAGGAGGCGTTTCTAGCAGGGCCCGGAGGACAGGGACGGAAAGGTACCAGGTTGCCATGGTTACCTGCTCACTGTGTGGCCTCAGACAGACAACCTGGCCTCTCTGAGCCTCAGGCTGGGAACAAAGCATTTCGCCCCAGCTGAGCACAGGAGACCGCTGCAGCAAGAAAGTGGGCTATCCCTCGCTCCCTCCCTGGGCCCCTGCCAGCAGCCGAAGCCCCTAAGGCTGTCGGACCCCCTCTCCACCAATACACACTCCACCTGGTTTTAAACATCTCTCAAAGCTTCGATTCAATTTGGGAGAACTCCGCAGCTCTGCAGTGCAGAATTCATCAGCCGAGGAGGCTGCTTTCGGGGAATAATTCATTTTTCTGGTGTCGGCGAGCAGAGTAATTGGTCCGGGGGCTGGCGCTCCCTCCCTCCGGCGCTCCCTCCCCGGGATGGTCTGATTTCAAACGCAGCCCGATACTGTTAGGTCAAAGGCTCTGCAATAAATAGGAGGGGGCTTCTGCCTCATAGATTGGATTATTCCACTCGCTGGTGACGAGCAAGAGGATTTAATTCCCCTGGAAACGCCAGCGAGAAAATCATTTTCCCCGCCCGATTCCCTCTTTCTTGTTTTCCTTTTTTTTTTTTTTTTTTTTTTTCTTCCCTGAGGTATCTGTCTTTAAGAAGCTTTGAGGGTCTCCGGACTCGATTGTCCTCCTCACACACAGCCCACTGTCTGAAGCCATCTCCTCCCACATTCAATCACCATCTAAGGACAGAAGAAAATCCACGAGCGTCCCTGTCCCACCATAGAACACTAATGGGTCAGGAAGGGCCAGGGAGCCCATGTCCCCTAACATGGAAGTTCTTTGTCCCTGTTCAGAGGCTAAGGGTCCACTCGCCTTCTCCTCCAGGAAGCCCTCCCTGACTGGCCATCCAAACTAAAGAGACTGTTCCCTCACAGCTCCTTCACTGTTCCACACCTGTCTATGACAGAGGTGATGAGTCACCGAGTGGGCAATTTCCCCCTTTCCAAAAAAAGTCTGTCTCTCACACTGTCTGAGCTTCCAGGATGAGGCCCCTTTGGGTCACTGTTGTCTCCTGGGAGCATAACAAGATGTCTGGCATACAGAAGGGGCTTAATAAGAGCTTGGGTGCAGGTGCATCCCCCCAGGCCAGGCCCAGTGTAGGAAGCACTGTTGGGTTCAGGAAACCCCTTGGGCTCTGCACGATTCCCCCCTGCTCTGCGGGACTGGCATCCACAGGGTCCAGCACCCTGCTGTGTGCTGTGTGACACAGATCCAGGCTGTCCCTCTCTGAGCCTCCAGATGGAATGACCTAGTGCATTGCAACCAGAGATGAACGGTGCTTAGCACACCGGGCACACAGCTACGACACATCCTGGACTTCACACTGCACTTCAGGGACATTTTTGTTGTGTTCGGAAAATACCAATGACTCAGAGATCAAAGTCAATGAAGCTGTGCTCTCCGATGGATAGGGTACTGGGCTTCCCACAGAGTGGAAGGAGAGGGGAGCCACGCATCCCACTGACCAGCACAGTGTGTCTGCCACAGCCTCCCATCTGCCGAAAACAGGGCTTCATCCATCTATAAGACATGTACCGGGCTGGTGAGATGGCTCAGTGGGTAAGAGCACCCGACTGCTCTTCCAATGGTCCGGAGTTCATATCCCAGCAACCACATGGTGACTCACAACCATCCGTAACGAGATCTGACTCCCTCTTCTGGAGTGTCTGAAGACAGCTACAGTGTACTTACATATAATAAATAAATAAATCTTTAAAAAAAATGTACCACAGCCCTGAGGGAAGGATATGTACCTTGGGGGGCCCTGGACCCCTGTGGCTCTACAGGGTACAGTGTGAGGGGGAGTGGGGTAGGGGGAACTCTTTGAACACCAGCTTCTTTCTGTACACTCAGGGTGACAAAGGTTAGCACTCTGGGAGGGCTGTGTAGGGAAGTGGACAGCAACTCAGACAGGTAGTATGGGAAACCCATGAGTGGGGACAGCTCCTTCCCCACCCCATTCTCCTCCTGCAGCCCACAGTGTGTGGTGTGCCCTGGGCAGGTTAGCCTGAGCAACATCAGGGCAGGACCCTCAGGATCCAGATTGCACCTTTATTTCTATAAAGAGAAGCGGCAAATCCAGGGGAGACCCTAGTGTGTCAGTTTGCAAACCCCCACTCCTTTTCTTCCCTCTGTGCTGGGGGTGAAACCCAGAGCCCCCCCCCCATATGTTGGACAAGTGTTCTATCTCTGACCTGTATCACCAGTTCTCTTTTCATTTCTTATTTTTGAGACTGAGTTTGCCTAATTGCCCTCATTCTCTAGCCCAGGCTAGAGATGAACTCACTCTGTAGCCCAGGCTGGCCTAGAACTTTCTATTCTCTTGTCTCGGCTTTCCCAGTAGCTGAGATTACAGGCCTAAACTAAATGTGTGTTCTTGTCCCTAGACATGTGTGTCTCCTGACTCCTGGAAGAAAAGGAAAGAGGGGGAGTCAGGGGAGAGGAGGAGGTTGACCCCACATTCACTGATGGGAGGTGGCCCAAAAAGCAGAGAAAGGTCCCAGGTGGCCTGGGATGGAGGTGATCAGGTGGCTTGGCCTCAGGAGGCAAAGGCAGGATACACATTTGGAAATGGGGGACTCCACAGAGCTCCCCATCTGACCACATCACCGCATGGCTGCTTCCACCATCCTCACACCCCCTTCCCCACCCAGACAGTTCTTCCTAATATCTCCCTGAATCTCTCCTGCTGCTGTGTCAGCACAGACCTGAGCTGAAGCATCCTAGTTGTCTGCCGAGCTGACAGCAGCTTTAACTCAGCGAGATAATCCTACCAGCAATTAATTGGCTTTTGTTGGAGGAGACTGAATACCATCTTGTCTTAATCTCCTGCATTATTCTCCCTGCTCAGCAGAGTCAACACAAGATTAGGTTTAATTTGGGGGAAGGGGGGGTGGGACAGTGGACTCACTAGGAGATGAGATAGGATCTGTCTGGGTATCCTAAGCTTTCTTCAGCCGAGGGGGCTTGAAGAAGGCCCAGGGCTCTGCTGGGGTGCAGGAGCACCCCAGATCTAAAGACCACCTCCAACCCCCTGTAGGTTCAGGCCTGAACCTAAACCAAGCATGGTGGTACACACCTGCAATTCCAGGACCAAAGAGCAGAGGCAGGAGAAGCAGACATTCAATGTCAGCCTCAGGCCAGCCTGGGATACTTGAAAGTCTGTGTCAAAACAACAAAAGACAAGTTGCATGGAGAGACCCCAAGGCTGAGCCTCTTCAAAGACCCTGGGGATGGGCACTGAGCCCTCAGCAAGGAGCCTGGTTGGGCTTTGGATTCAAATCTCAGGTCTGAGGCCGCCAAGCTGAGAACCGCCTTGATGATGCTGCCATCTGGTGGTCACAAGAGGAACTGCCCCTTGCTCCCTTCTCAAATCTATTTACAAGACAAATTAGAAAAGAAAGAGAATCTGGAAAGATAGATCTGAGACTAAGAGCACTGATTGTTCTTCCAGAGGATCTGGGTTCAGTTCTCAGCATCCACATTGTGGCTCACAACCATCTGTAACTCCAGCTCTAGGGCATCCAATGCCCTCTTTGGGTCTTCTTTGACATACATACATGCAGGCAAAACACCCATACACATTAATTAAAAAGCGATCTTTCCATTACAAAGCTGCTAAACAGAGATAATCACCAGGAAAATACAAGAAAATCCATTTACATCCTATGACACCTTAATTAAAACTGTCTTGGCACCCCTGATGCTCATTCAATCTGCCTGGGGGTATGACCCATGCTAGAACCCTGAAGTCACCTTCCATGTCATGTCCATTTCAGCCCCCAGCTCATCCTTGCTCTGGCTCCAGTAGGATCCCATGTCTGATCCTGAACCGTAATGACTTAGCTCATCCCTGAGCTGGAAGCCACTTCCGATATCCTCATGAGCAACCAGCCTCTGCCACCTATGACTAGTTAACAGCTCCTACAATAGTGGAGGAGACAAGTCTCTGGGCTTGTCTGTGAGAGGTTTCTTGATTGGGTTAAATGAGGTGGATAGATCCACCCTGAATGTGGGATGGCGGCGCCATCCCACAGCCTGGGAGTCCTGATGGGAAGAAAAGGAGAAGGCAAGCAAAGCAGGGCGCCCTGCCTGAGGACGCAGCTCTCCCTGAAACGGCTGGTGAGCAGGTAGGATGAACCTGGGCTCTTCTGGAGAGGCGGGTTGGAGACAGGGTTTCTCTGGGTAACAGAACCCTGGCTGTCCTGGGCTCGCTTTGTAGAGCAGGCTGGCCCGGAACTCACAGCGATCTGCCTGCCTCTGCCCCCCGGGTGCTGCTGAGGTTCAAGGCGAGCGCCACCACCCAGCCTGAACGTGAGCTCTTAACAATGAAAACCAGCACAGGAGTCCTCAGCCTGAGCCTGTTGCCGCTGCAAGACACTGCGGTGACCACACCGTCGTCACTGCTACCGTCCGGTCACCCAGTGTTCTCTGGAAATGTGGTTCCACGGGCAAGTCTGTAAACTGCTGCTATCTAATCCCCGGTTCCCAGAAACTTCCTGTCCCTAGCGGAAGCTCATGTCACACCATGTAGCACAGTGCGCAGCGCGTCCTGGGGAGACTCTCTGGGTTAGCATCTGCATCTCTAAGCTCACGGCAAGCGGCAAGCTGTGTCCCCACTGCTCCAGGCATGCTGGCTGCATTCCTGCTGTAGGTAGGTTCATTCCCAGCCCAGGGCCTTTGCTTTGGCTGCCCGTGTGGTGGTGTTGTCCCAGACCTCTGTATAGCTGGGGCCTCCTCATCGTCTTCAAAGGTCCCTTCACAGAGATCCTTCCTGATGCCCTTGGCCGAGCAACCCGGTCACCCTCAGTACTCCTTTGTTGGCGCTGCTGTGGAGACCAGGTCCCTGAGTAGCTGGCTAGAATCCCACTTCTATGAAGGACTAGAGGACTGTGTGACCTCAGGGAAATTGCCTGCCTTGTCTATCTATGCTTTGTCTCACTCGAAAGAAAGAAAGAAAGAAAGAAAGAAAGAAAGAAAGAAAGAAAGAAAGGAAGGAAGGAAGGAAGGAAGGAAGAAAGAAAGAAAGAAAGAAAGAAAGAAAGAAAGAAAGAGAAAGGGAGAGAGAGGGAAGGAGGGAGGGAGGGAAGGGGAGAGAGAGAGAGAGAGAGAGAGAGAGAGAGAGAGAGAGAGAGAGAGAGAACAGGGACTGGAGAGATGGCTCAGCACCTAAGAGCACTTGCTGTTCTTTTCAGAGGACTCGTTCAGTTTCCAGAACCCACACCAGGAGGCTCACAACGAATGGTAACGTCCACTCCAAGGGATAGGGTGCTCTCCTCGAGCATCCGCACCCATGTGTGTTTTTTAAGGTTTATTTATTTATTATATGTAAGTACATTGTAGCTGTCTTCAGACACTCCAGAAGAGGGAGTCAGATCTCATTACGGATGGTTGTGAGCCACCATGTGGTTGCTGGGATTTGAACTCTGGACCTTTGGAAGAGCAGTCAGGTGCTCTTACCCACTGAGCCATCTCACCAGCCCCCACGTTCATTCTTAACCCTCAACTGGGCTGAGCCCACCACCCTGGAGGCATCGAGGAGGAGCTGAGGTCAGCGTTCCTCACACAGAAAACACACAGAGAGACATATGCACATACACATATACATACAAGAAATAAAAATTGATATTTAAGATAGTTTTTATCCTTTCTTGCTACTATATTTGATTTGGGGTTTTCTGGGGGAGAGGGTTGTGGTTTTCTGTTTTGTTTTGTTTTGTTTTGTTTTGAGACAGGGTCTTATTGTGTAACTATGGCTGGCCTAGAGCTCACTATGTAGAGACCACATTGGTCTTAAACTCATGGAGATCCACCTGCCTCTACCTCCAGCACAGCTCTTAATGGGCGCCCACTGAGTAGGGAGAGTGTCACCTCATGTTGGCCGCTGGCTTCATTTGATTGTTTGTTAGTCATGTTTCTCCCTCTACAGTGTGAACGCCAGCAGAGGCTGACTAACTGTGATCTCTTCCTGACATGTAGTAGGAAGTCACATTCAACTCATATTCAGTAGCAATGCATATTCAACTTGTTGCCCTAAGAGAGAGAGAGAGAGAGAGAGAGAGAGAGCCCTTGGCTGCCACCTGCTGGCTGACACGTGGAATTTTCCTTGAGGAACGCTGACCTCAGCTCCTCCTCGATGCCTCCAGGGTGGTGGGCTCAGCCCAGTTGAGGGTTAAGAATGAACGTGGGGGCTGGTGAGATGGCTCAGTGGGTAAGAGCACCCGACTGCTCTTCCAAAGGTCCAGAGTTCAAATCCCAGCAACCACATGGTGGCTCACAACCATCCGTAATGAGATCTGACTCCCTCTTCTGGAGTGTCTGAAGACAGCTACAATGTACTTACATATAATAAATAAATAAACCTTAAAAAAAAAAAAAAGAATGAACGTGGATCACAGTACCCCAATGCAGACTGACTGTATTGCTATGTTGATTCCGGGTGCCACTTGCCATCTTATTCTGTTTCATGTTAGGGAAGGGTGGTGACAATCCCTGTTCACATCTGAGTGGACAACAAGCACCCACTCGGATGCCCAAGAACTCACACTTCACCTCCCTGAGCAACACAACCTCCTGACCGCCACGCCTCTGTCAACCAGATGGTCTCCCAGAACTACTGAATTTAACTGTCATGCCACACTTCAGCCAACTCCTTGGGTCTCTTAGGTGGGTTCCTGACCCTTGAGAAGCCTTTTTCTTTCTTTTATTTTTTTTTTTTTTTAATTTTTTTGGCCTGAAAGGACAGCCTCAGTGCTCTGGGCTCCCTCTTCTGAGCCAGGTAGGCTCCACACACATATTGCAGTCCTTTGCCCTAAAGCTCTACCTTACCTAACATTCATTACAACCCAAGCTCACGAGTTTATGCTCCCTTCCATTACGCTAGGCCCGAGGCCACCAGTCGCTCCTCTTATGATTAGCAATTAAGGTGGGTGGGACCTTGCCCTCCCCTCAGACTCGGAGTCCCCTTAGAAAGGACTGGGGTGAACGGGGGAGCTGGGGAGTTTGGAGTGGAGATGGCGTGGAGGTTAAGAGCACTTGCTGTTCTCCCAGAGGAGCCACATTCAAATCCCAGCACTCATGTCAGGCTCACAACCACCTAGAATTCCAAAGGCAGGCGATCTGATGCTTTTTCTTTTATGGGCACCAGAACGGGACACACACACACACACACACACACACACACACACACACACACACACACGTAGTCCTGGAAGACCCAAGACTTAGAAGACTTAGAAGCAATTAGACAGAAGGGTCAAGGCACTAAGGCAAGTCCCAGCTCAGGTGGCTGTCCCACCTCACCAGCAGGTGGCACCAAACCACAGACTAAAAGATGAAGGCAGAGCGGGGGGGGGGGGGGGGGGGTCACAGTGGCTCTATTAGGACAACAGTGACAAGACCTCTCCTCACCCCCAGTCAGCCATGGAGCATTCTGGGAAGGAGCTGAGATGCCAGAAAGCAAGTAGCCTAACCTACAGCCTAACACACCCTCCCCACGGCCTACCCCAAGCATGGCACAGAAAGGCAGCTTGTAGATAAAACCAATCCTGGCCCAGCCAGGAAGGCTAGTATAAAGCAGGGATGAATAAAAAGAGTAGCCAAGATTATTCTTCTCTGTGTGTGCGTGCGTGTGTGTGTGTGTGTGTGTGCGTGTGCGTGTGTGTGTGCGTGTGCGTGTGCGTGTGCCACTCCACAGCCTTCATCTCTAAGCCCAAGAGAATGCTATCCAGACCTGGTGGCGTCACTGCCAAACTGCTCCAGAGAGGGATAGGAACAACGCAGCAAGACACAGCCTAACTACTGGGCCAACGGAGCCTGTTGGGCAGGCACCCCACACTCCTTTACCAAGCCCTGTTGTGGATTCTGGGCAGCTTGGATGTCCTCAGGCGCCAGGCTCAGCCAGCCCCTCCTCAGACTCACAATCCAAGCCTTTGTCCGCTGGCCTGCCCAGGCCCAGCTGGCCCCACACCAACCCAAGAGCCCCTGGAAACCCGAGCAGCTGGACGGCCACCAAGTACTTTTCCAGGCCGGGCCAGGGGCCCTGGGGAGACGGAGCACGATGGGGTGGTGGAGATGTCCATTCATCTGTGCGTCCATTGTTGCGTTCTTTGGACAAATATTTATTGAGTGCCCACTTTGAGGCAGGCACAATGCTAGGAGCGCGGGATCCAGCAGCAGCCCCATACCCCCTCGGATCATACATTCTAGAAGCGACTGCCCGTGGAGATGCAAATGAAAGCCATCCTACAGTAAAGCAACATGTCCTTCTTTCCTCGGGACCAGACTGAAGGAAGGGGCGGGAGAGAGGCAGGTGCAAGGCGTGGGCGAGGCAGGTGAGGATGCTACCAACTAAATTAAGGCCTTTCTACCCCAGAATTCTGCCTTAGAGGGCGGATGGTGGGGGTAGGGGAGGTCGTTCAGGGTTCCACCCACACGCTACTGTTGGTCACCCGAGCCCCGAACCAGCCCTTCCAGTAGACCGAGTCCTGCCCTCCGTGCTCGAAGCGGACAAAGCGGACACCTGGCCCGTAGTCGATGAAGGTGTGGGAGATCTGGGGGTGAAAGGATAGCACGTCAGCCTCAGGGGTCTAAGGCTGTCCTTGCCGTCCCACTTGAGCGCAGCAGCCTGACCCCAGCTCTAATTGTGGGCTCTACTTGCACAGGCTCCACAAGCCGGGGACGGAGTTTCCACAAGCTCTACCCGGGATATCCCCACCCTGCCCCCTCGGCCCATCGGGATCACCTCCATCCAACTGCCGTCCTCTGGCACAGCCACCTGTCCTGTAGCGAACTCCGCCAGCACATCTTCGTTCTCCGACAGCAGCCTCACAGTGAGCTCATACAGGCTGCCCGCATCCGTGCGACCCGAGTACCTGCAGGGGAGTGGGAGACACAGACCTCACCTGCTGAGAGAGCCTCACTCTGCCAGAGATCTCTTCTGCCTATCCCAGCATCCCTGCCGGGCAAGTGCACCCCCCCCCAGCAGTGTCCCCATTTCACATATAAAGAAACTTCGTCCACAGAGGAGACTGGGTCCCCCCACCCCACCCCCCAGCCAAACTCAAAGTGAACCAGACCCAACCTTGGAACCAAAGCCATCCTAGGAGGGACACAAATGTGTGTGTGTGTGTGTGTGTGTGTGTGTGTGTGTGTGTGTGTGTGTACATTAAGGGGGTAAGCAAGCCTTAATTTATTAGTAGTATTCTTGCCTTTTAAACACGAGAAAGTGCACACCCATTTGTTAACATTTTAAACTCAAGGCAGGAATAGCTTTCCACCAGTTGCCAACCCTTGCGGACCCGTGTTCCACGTGTCAACAACACTGAAAGTGTGGCAAAGAGCTAATCCCTCCACCACCACCACCATTTCCCCTTTCCCTCCAGTCCCGAACCCTCCCCAATAGCTGCTCACCAGTCCTTCACCACGATGGCGGGCTGGGTGGTGTCCAGTAGCTCCTCCCAGTAGCCCTCTGCCTGCAGATCAATGACCTGCGCTTTGCGACACCACCTGGGGGAACAGGCGTCAGGACTCGGTGGGCCCTGCTTTCCCCTCCCTCTCCCCCTTGCCCCTTCTCCTTACTCGAAGGAGGAGGCGAAGTATTTCTTAACGCTGTCATCTTGGGTAAATTCCACCCCATTGTCTCCGGGCAGTTCCTCCACCTTCCAGCCGTCCCCACCGTGCTCCACGTCGCTCCAGCCCTCCAAGTCCTCTGTAGGGATAAGACAGCCCCACCCTGGTCACACAGCCCCTCGCTTGAGGCTGCGGCAGGGCTGACTTTTGCCCTGACAGTGAGAGGTAGAGTGGCATGGGTCCTTTCTCAAGGTCTCAGGGGGCAGACAATGAGCGACGGAAATGTAGGCACTTCCTCACTCCTACCCCAGACCCAGTGTCCACAGGATCTGTCCCGCCCCTGTTCACTGAGAGTGGATGCCTTGGGAAGAGAGACTCCCTAGGGAGCAGAGGGATGCTCTGGGCTAGACAGTGCACCAAGCGCTTCATCTCATTTAACCTTGAAGCGGGCGGGCGCCGAGGGCCGTTTTCTAGAAGAGACGTTGGGCATCCAATTATGCGGCCCTCACCTTCCCCACAAGGGTTGCGCAGCAGGTTGCGCCTCCTCTTGCTCAGAAAGTAGAACTGTTGCCAGTGGTCCCGCTCCTCATCAGCGCTGCCCTCGGGCACCAGCCCCTCCTGCTGGCACTTGAGCAGCCACAGTGGGGCGCCGTCCACCAGCTCCTTCCAGCGCAGGCACACCAGGCGGCAGGCCTGCACCAGCTCCGTAGCTGGCAGCTCGGCCAGCACGCGCAGCAGCAGCGGCTCCGGCAGCTCGGCCAGGTACTCCACGGCCTCCGCCTCTTCCTCCTCCTCCGCCTCCCGGAGCTGCTCCTCCTCCGCACTCGCCTCGGCGCCCGCCTCCTCTGGCTGCTCCTCTGGGCTCGCTTCTTCGGGGTGGCTCACACTCTCTGCGGACCGGGAGAGTAAGGGAAAGCTGTGACTCCCAAACTGTGCCACTCCACGTCCCACTTTGAGTAAACCACGGCAGGGGGCCAGAGGTTCTTAACCCGGACTTGCTGGCACTCGAGGCAGAAACAAGCACATCTCTGTGGGTGTGAGGGCAACATGGGATACTGTCTCTCTCTCTCTCTCTCTCTCTCTCTCTCTCTCTCTCTCTCTCTCTCACACACACACACACACACACACACACACACACACACAAGTTCTGTAGTCCTAAACTGTGTTCAGGGAGGAAGCCCACCCAAGGATACAGAGCCACAAATACTCCTGCTAAGCCAGAATTGTTTCAACTGTTGCTTCCCCCTGCAGGGCTAGTAGACACTCACAGGAATACGGGATTAATGATGGGTTAGTTCTCCTAAGGACCCTCCCAGACCTCTGGGTCCCTCGCTGCCTCTGGGAAGCCTTCCTGGATCTACCTTTAGCATACCCTCTCACTGCACGAGGGTCACAGGCATTCAAGGGCACCTGAGCCTCCGTACTTGCTCTGGTTGTTTGATAGCAACCTTTGTGTACAATGGACTGACCTCAAGGATGTGGCCTGGGAGACACCACTTTTGTCCCTTGTAGAGTCAGGAGCTACTGAATTTTATCAGCGCTTATGAGCAAGGTACTGCTCTGAGCCTTGGAATTACTCCCTCAATCCTCAACCCATCTCCTTCAGGCTGGGCCCAAGTCTGCTTCACGAAGGGACAGAAAAGTGACAAGGTCCAGAATCACACACCGTATAAGCAGTTGGGAGCCTGTGTTTGAATCTGTTCAGTCCAACACAGAAGCCAGCTTTAACAGGCACCAAAAGAATTGGTTGAGGACTGGAGAGATGGCTCAGTGGTTAAGAGCACTGGCTGCTCTTCCAGAGGTCCTGAGTTCAATTTCCAGCAACCACATGATGGCTCACAATCATCTGTAATGGGTCTGATGCCCTCTTCTGGTGTGTCTGAAAACAGCGACAGTGTACTCATATACATAAAATAAATATTTTTTTTTAAACTGGCTGAGCCGGGCGTGGTGGCGCACGCCTTTAATCCCAGCACTCGGGAAGCAGAGGCAGGCGGATTTCTGAGTTCGAGGCCAGCCTGGTCTACAAAGTGAGTTCCAGGACAGCCAGGGCTATACAGAGAAACCCTGTCTCGAAAAAACAAAAAACAAAAAACAAAAACCTGGCTGAATTGACAATCTGGCCTTGGTTTGGATACTGTGGATGCTCAGCTGTGAATATGAAGTGATTTAGTGTAGGTCCCACTGGCAGTGTTAGGGAAAGGGACACTCAAGGGCTCTGGGTGAGGAAAATGAGCTCGAGATCCAGCTAGCCCCAGCCAGCCAATGGGAAAGGGAAACAGACAAAGAGAGATACTAGGTGACTTGGAAGAGTCTTCCTCCCCTCTTTTCCCATCCCTCACCCTCAGTCTCCTCATCTGTGAAATGGAGTCATCCTTGTGTCAGACTGTCAGATTTATACTGAAATTCATCTCCTTCCCACAAAGGAGCAAAGCAATGGGGACATCCACTCTTGCTAAGCCAGTGGGGACGCCTGACTCCACAGTAAAGACTGGGAGACAGGACAAAAAGCACTGCCTCCCAGGCTGGGTTCTCCAGGTCAGCCCACTGAATACCCAGGCTGCTGTGGGCAGCTGTGTATCTCTTGGATCTCAGCCCGCCTCATCTGGGCCACCGAAGAAGAAACCTTGAGTAAGTAGACACTGAGTGGGCAGTATCTCTAAAGGAGAGAGGGCCAGTGGGGAGGGGACCCAGCCACTCTGTGTAATGGAGGCCATCTCTCTCAGAGTCCCTGAAGACTGGTCTGACCCCAAGAAGCCAAGGAAATAAGGGAGCAGGCCTGGGGCAGGGGAGGGACAGGTGGCCCGTTCCCTAAACCTCTTCTAAGGGGATGCAGTCAATAGCATCTATACTGTCAGACACTGGAAAGCTGACTCGGGATTTCCCCTCTCTCTTTAGAGCACACAGTGAGTCCTCCATCAGCCATGGTGAATTGTATACACACACACAGAGAGAGAGAGAGAGAGAGACAGACAGACAGCGTACTTTCCCCACATTTCTGATGTGTTTTGGTCACATTTTCATATGTAGGGGTTTACTCCTTCATTGGCAATGAGAAAACGGGTGCAGAGGGTCCTAGCATTTCTTCCAGGTTCCACCACAGGACATCAAGCAGAAGGAAAAACAATTGTCTGTCCTGCTTCCAACAGCTCTGGAGAGCTGGGCCCAACGTCCTCACCTCTCTACCATCACCCAGCCCTGCCCTGGCCCCAGCAGATACCTGATGCTCCCCGGAAAGGTGCACCTCACCCAGTCCTCTCTCCTGGCCCCTAGGCCTGGCATTGAGGCCCCAGATCGGATTACAGCCCCCCCCCCACCTGCTCCCTTGCACACAACTTGCCACATTGTTGCTGTAGGAAAGTTATCTAGCCATGGATGCTGACCCCAAGTTGACTCACTCACCTGGATTGGGCCCCTGAGCCCAGGGACTTCCTGGGAGCAGGAAGAAAACGGTAGCCTATTCTGGGGCCCTGTGGATGATGTTGAAGCCAGGCACCGACTGAGAGTGAGGACTTGGGAGTAGGAGGGAAGACTGCCACCTCTGTTCCCTCACCTCCTCCCCTAAAGAGTGAACACTCCGAGCTGAGCATAGTTAGTGAGGAAGGGATAAGGGTCAAGGCAGGCATGTCTGCCTGCCAGTCTGACTCAGCAAGCAACCCCCTACAGGCCCAGCAGGGAGCCGGAGGGCAGAAGGGGTGGGGTCTTTGGTGCCAGAAAAGATGACTGGGCAATCCTTGAGGACCCAGAGCTTCTGCCAAAAGCAGCCTTCCTCACCCCTAGCCTGGTTCCCACGGAACAGCCCGCTACTCCAATACAAGACGGCCCCTCCAGAGAAGGGAGTCCCTCAGGAAGCTAGGATGGAGGCAGGATAAAGTTTGTAAACCCTAGGACCCCGCGGGGACTCCGGAGGCTCAAGAGGCAGGGAGGGCAGCGCTAGCAAATGGAAGAAGTTCATGGAAGCAAAAGCTTGCAAGAACCCGGCTCTCAAACCCCAGGAAGTCTGGAGCCTGAGATGCCAGAGTCCTCCGATGCCATTTTGGAGACCCAGGCGTCCTCCTCCCTCCACACCACGACACCAGGCAGAAACCTGCTCCCTAGACTGTCTCTAGGGTTTTCCTGGCGCGAAAGTTTGAGCGCCTTCTGCGGCGCTGGTCCGCCCTGTCTCCCGAGTCTGTATCTAGCGGGGCCAGCAGCGGATACCTGGATCACCATCTCCATCCATCGCTGCGGTGCTGTCAAGAGAGAAGAGCCTGAGCGCTGCGGGTGGCGAGTCCTGGAGCTGCCCGCGTCAGCCGGGCCCGCGCCGCCGCGCCTCTTAAAGGCCCCGTGCGCCCCGCCTCTGGCCCCCGGCTAAGGGCTGGGAGTCCTGTACCCCCCCCCACCCCCACCCCCCGCCCCGTAACCCAAGGTGCGGCTTCCGGGAGGAGCCTGGGACTGGAGAGGGGCAGGGACAGCTACAGAATGGGTGGGCTTCTAGTGTGCCTGGAGGATGACTGCAGGAGGACATATGGAGTCGGACTACTGGGGAGTAGAGGGTGCTGGCGCCGAGCCCAGTGGAGTTGGGGGTATCGGAGCTTTCCTCCTCCCCAACCCCCCAGGTAATTTTCCTACGCTGTGATGGGGGCGAATCCGGGGAGTGCGCGGGTGAGGCGGGGCCTGAAGGAATGGTAGGCGGGGCCTTGAGGGCAGTGGGCGGGGCCGCATCGTGAACCAACTCTGGCAGAAAGGCGCAGTTCCAGTACCCAGCGTTGTAGGGCAGCCGGACTAAAAGCTGGTGACGGAGAAAATGGGGTGGGGCGTGGGGCGTGGTCTGACAAACAGTGGGCGGGTCGCACCCCGGGCCTCCGTTGGTCCGTAAGGCTCATCCCCAGGATCCAAGGGTATGGCGCAGCGCGACCAAAAGTAGTTGACAAGGAGAATGGGGAGGGAGAGGGGCCAGTGTTGTGGGATGGGGATGGGGGCGGGGTCTGATGAGTAGTAGGCGGGGCTGTGTCTTGGGTGCTGTTCTCCAACGTAACCCGGCTAAGAGCAGGTGACAGAAGGAGGGGAGCAGTGAGCGCCCCAGCAAGGAGACGTTTGGCGGGCAGTAGGCAGGTCTGCCTTCCGGGCCACGCAGGCTCGGGCTGTACAGCCCCACGGCCTGGCAGGATCGCTCAGCGCGACGGATCGCAGGTGACTGCGGGAGGGGGAGCGCCCAGTTCGGGGACTGAGGCACAGTGGGCAGAGACCTAGAGGGGAGGGGGGGGCGCGCGCGCTCTGCGATCCTGAGGGCCTAGCGCCTTTAAGGCCCAGGCCTCAGGCTTTCTCCCCCCCCCTCCCCCCACTGTACTGTGAGGCTTCGAAGAACTGGGCTATGGACGCCATCGGTGCTCAGAGATCTGAATCTGGTCTTGAGCAAGGTAGCCCGTTTTAGAGCCAAGCATAAATGGGAGACTGCAGGGGGCCGGGGCGGGTGGGGGGGGTGCGGGAGGGAGATAGGAAGGCTCTTTTCCACTCGTACATCTTTCCTCAGGCTCAGGTAAACGGGTCATATTCTCTGAGATCTTAAGAACGTCACTGAGCCCTTTGTACTCCGTGACCGGTCCTGAGGGCCAGTGATAACCCCCGATCATCATCTCTGTCCCTTTCCCCGTGTGGGGGATGGGGAGGAAATGAAGAGTGGCAAGCTGGAGGGCTCACAAGGCCTCCCATTGTTACCCTCCTCTTAAAAGACTGCTGGCCTATTGAAAATGGCTGCCTCTACCTTCAGTGAGAGCCGGAGCTGCCTCCCCTCCTCTCCTGTTTGTGTGACCTTGGGAAGGTCCCTGGGCGTCCTTAGAGGCTGTTCTTAGGTGCCCGGGTTGGGGGAAATCAGATCTCATGGTTTATTAAGCAACTCCCCGGCCCATGCACCTTGAGCTTCTAGTGACCCAGGAGGGAACTACCATGCCCCAGCCCCTCGTCCCGTTTACTGTGGAAACAGAAGGTCAGAACAGCACAGCAACTCTGTGGCCCCCCGCAGAGTTGGGAATCTCTCTATCCCTGGGTGCTGGGATTGCCACTCGCCAGGGAGAAGGCTCGGTGTATAGCACGGCTCTCCAATACCCACAGGAGCTGGCTAGGAGACGCCACCATGGCAGTAGGCAACATCAACGAGCTGCCAGAGAACATCCTGCTGGAACTGTTCATCCACATCCCAGCTCGCCAACTGCTGCTGCGCTGCCGACCCGTTTGCAGCCTCTGGCGAGACCTCATTGACCTGGTTACACTCTGGAAGCGCAAGTGCCTTCAAGAGGGCTTCATCACCGAGGACTGGGACCAGCCTGTGGCTGACTGGAAGATCTTCTACTTCCTGCGCAGCCTCCAGAGGAACCTCCTTCACAACCCTTGTGCTGAAGGTGGGTGCGGAGAGTATGCCTCAACAGGACCCATGCTCTATTAGATGACCACAGTATGCATCCTAAACACTGGCTGTGAGCCCTTTAGCTATATTACGGCCTTTATTCCTCTCAAAATAATTCTTAGATGCAGGGACTAGTGACGCACCCACTTTTCAAATAGGTACACTGAGGTCAAGGTACACACACACTACACAAGAAGATAGGGAGTTGAAGGCCATCTGTTACAGGCTAGTCTGGGCTACATGAGGTTCTGACTCAAAGCAAACCAGTTACCCTTAGTTGGTAATGGTGCTGATACCTGTAATCCTACCACTCAGGAGACTGGGGCATGAGGATCATGAATCTGAGGCTAGCTTCTCCTAAAATCTTTCCTAGGAAAAGAAATGAGGCCTCACAGACCCCAGGTTAAACCTACAGACTGTTCCAGAAGGGGCCTTGCCAATGGATGAAGGAGCAATGAAGTCTCCCTCGCATTCTGGTTCAAGAACAGATTATCTTCTGGTCATCTGGATGCCCTAAAGCCCAGGCTGTGCTGTAGCCTGAGAATAAGCTACAATATAGGAAGGACCATGTCTCCTGTCACATGGTCAAACATCAAGAAAAGTGGTGAGGGTGTTAGTCTAGGCAGCCCAGACCCACCCCTCACTGCCTGCCCGCCCCACCCTACCCCCACCCCCGCCCCACCCCTACCCCACCCCCACCCCCAGCCATGCTGTTATACAATGCTAGGCAGACTACATCCCAAACCAACCCAACAGATTAAGAAGAGTTTTATGGTTTGATTTGCTTTGTTTGGTAAGCACCACAACGCAGGCTCTCTCTATTATTACACTAAAGGTAGCCATGGCTGTCCTGGAACTCACCATGTAGACCAAGCTGACCTTGTTGAACTGGTAGAGACCCTCCTGTCTCTGCCCATCTGAGTTAACATTTTAGTTCCTTTTGTTTGTTTGTTTGTTTTTGTTTTTTCGAGACAGGGTTTCTCTATGTAGCCCTGGCTGTCCTCGAACTCTCTCTGTAGACCAGGCTGGCCTCGAACTCAGAAATCCACCTGCCTCTGCCTCCCAAGTGCTGGGATTAAAGGCGTGCGCCACCAATGCCCAGCTGAGTTAACTTTTTAAAGGATTATAAAAATAGAAAAATGTATAGCCTCCAACCCTAAGATATTATGGCACTCTGCAGAAAGCCCCCCCTCCAGCCTTTCCTCTCAACATTTATTTATGTGTTAGGTCGTGGGGGGTGGGGGCTGTGCATGCTGCTGCGCAGGTATGGGATCCTCAGTTACTCGCCTCAGGCCATCAGGCATGGGGGCAAGGGCCTTTACCTGTGAGGCATTTGCTGGCCTTGTTGTTTTTGAGACAGAGTCTTGCTATATTGCCCTGTGTGACCTGGTACTCACGCTGTAGCCTAGACTGACCTTGAACTCACTGCAATTCTCCTGCCTCGGCCTGCTGGGATGGCAGGTGTACGCAACCAGAATTTAACCTCTATGCTTGATGGTAGCTGGCAAAGGGACCAAGGCTAGAGAAGGAGAGTAACACATCTATAGCCACACAGCCCATTGCTACTGGAGTTGAACGAGATTCAAGTCTGTCTGCCAGAACACTCTCCATTAGAGAGGGAGTCCGGTCATCCAGGATGCTCAACGGGGAGTCTCTTACCTACATTCATGGCACACAGAAGCATCCAGTGCACTACCTACAACACACGGGCTGTAGGGCAGCTTAGAGGTCCCAGCTCTGAGTAGGAGGCAGGGATGCTCTGAGACACTGTCCTGAGGGGCCTCTTGCATGGTAGACTCTGCTCTCTCCACAGAGGGATTTGAGTTCTGGAGCCTGGATGTGAATGGAGGCGATGAATGGAAGGTGGAGGATCTCTCTAAAGACCAGCGAAAGGAATTCCCCAATGACCAGGTCAAGAAATACTTCGTGACTTCCTATTAGTAAGATCTAGGGCCTTGGGGTGGGGGGAGCGCGTGTCTTAACATCCGGGTCCAGTGCTGAACTTCAGCCCCTCCTCCCCCTCCCCCAGCACCTGCCTCAAGTCCCAGGTGGTGGACCTCAAGGCTGAAGGGTATTGGGAGGAGCTGATGGACACCACCCGGCCGGACATCGAGGTCAAGGACTGGTGAGTGCTGGGGCGAGGGTCTGGGGGGGGCCTGCCACCCAGGCGCCCCACCCCTGCCCTGCCCCCTATCTCCCAGGTCTTCACAGGGCCCTTCCTTCTCTTTATCTGCAGGTTTGCAGCCAGGCCAGACTGCGGGTCCAAGTACCAGCTGTGCGTCCAACTCCTGTCGTCAGCCCACGCACCACTGGGAACCTTCCAGCCGGACCCAGTGATGATTCAGCAGAAAAGCGATGCCAAGTGGAGGGAGGTATGTGGGCAAGGACCCCATGGGAACCTGGGCCTCACTTGCTTTAGTAGAAGAATAGGAGTAAGCTTCCAGCTTAGACAACAGAGTCGGGAGACAGAGAGAGCCCCAACCCAAAAGCAATTCCCAGAAAGGATGCCTCCATGGTGTACCGATTGCCTAGCTAGCATACACAGAGCCCTGTGTTCCATCCCCAGTGCTAAAAAGTAAGTAAATATCTGGGCCTAAAGACTGCCCTCAATAGTTCATAATACTTTGGCTCCTTCAGAGGAGCCAGGTTCAAATCATACCACCCATATGGTGGCTCACAACCACCTGTAACTCCAGTTCCAAGGAATTCAAATCCCCTCTTCGGTCTTTTGCAGGTACCAAGCACATGCATAGTTTATACACATACATACTGGCAAAATATTCATACACATGTAATAAACTAAAGGTGTGCAACCGGAAGTGCCCAGTGTTGGGAAACTGAAGCAGCAATGGGTGAGGGCTAACTACCCTGGCAACCTAGGGAGACCCTGTCTCAAAATTAGAAACAGTGGACAGTGGGGGAAAAAAAAAGGCTGAAGATAGCATTCGGTGGCAGAGCGCCTGCCTAGCATGTGCTGGCTCAACTCTGGTATCACAGAGAAATAAAATAAAAACGTTCAAGGACAGCTGAGCGGTGGTGGGACACACCTCTAATCCCAGCTCTAGGATTTTCTAAATCCTAGGTAGATCTCTAAATTCAAGACCAGCCTGATCTATAGTTCTTCCAGAGGTCCTGAGTTCAATTCCCAGCAACCACAACCATCCTTAATGAGATCTGACACCCTCTTCTAGTGTGTCTGAAGACAGTGACAGTGTACTCACGTACATAAAATACATCTTAAATAAATACGCAAACAAATAAATAAAACATTTGGGCCTCACAACTCCAGCTCCTGGGCCACCTTCTGGAAGAAGTTGGTACTGCATAAAGTGGTTTGCATAAACAAACATACCCACAGCTCCAACCTTCCCATCACAGGATCTAGTGGTTATTCCTGGTCTGGTCGTTAACTTGACTGTGTCTGGAATGAACTACAATCCAGAATTGGAAGGCTCACCAGTGATCCAGATCTTGAGGCTGGGACATACAAGTTTCTGACCTGGGTCATAGCATGGAAACCTTGAGACAGAGTGGCCATGGGAAGGTTAGGCCCAAGGGAAGTAATCCAAGTCCCCGATCCAGGCATGGTGGTACATACCTTTAATCTGGGCCACACCTTCTGCTGGAGGCCTATATAAGGACATTGGGAGAAGGAAGGTGTCTATTCTTCGCCTGTTTGCCTTGTGGGACTGAGTAACTGCTAGATCCTTGGACTTCCAGTCACAGCTGCTGCTGACCGTTATAAGGGAGTTGGACTACAGACTGTAAATCATCAACAAATTCCCTTACTATATAGAGACTACCCATAAATTCTGTGACTCTAGAGAGCCCTGATTAATACACAGGACTTGCCTCTCAGCTCTGCTGCTGCTGTGGGAAAGCAGCTTCAGACAAGTGAGCCCTGTTGAAGGGACAGACAGGACTGAGTTGCCAGTTGATCAGTGACTTTTGTTGACACTGTATCAGTGACTTGTCACTGCATCAACTTCCCTAGGGTAAGTTGGATTTAGGCTGAATAACGTGTTTCTTTTTTTTCTTTTTTTTTTTTTTTTTTTTACTTAATTTAGTTTTTATTTCTTGTTTTGATTTTCTGATACAGGGTCTCATGTAGCCCAGGCTGGCCCTCAGCTTGCTACATAGCAGAAGACACCTTGAGCTCCTGGTCCTCCTGCCTCTAACCCCCACCCTGCCTGGTTTATGTGGTCTTGGGACTGAACACAGGGCTGTGTGTGTGTCGCTCTACAGGGCAAGTACTTTACTGAACTACAGCTCTTTTGTTGTCTTCTGATAGGGTCCCTCTAGGATCCTAGGTAGCCAGGGATGACCTTGAACTTGTGACCCTCCGGCCTTCACCTCCTGAATGCTAGAATGAAAGGTGTGTACCATCATGGTGCTGGGGATGAAACCTAGGGCTTCCAGCAGGCTACACAAGCACTTTTGATAAATCTCCCCCCACCCCCAGCTCTGTCCCTCTGTTCTTCTCGAAAAAGATTTATTTTTATTTTACACATATAAGTGGTTTTTCCTGTGTGCCTAGAAGGCCAGAAGAGGGCTTCAGCTCTCCTGGAACTGGAGTTACAGATGGTTGTAAACTGCCCTGCAGGTGCTGAAAATGGAACCTTGGTCCTCTACAAGAGCAGTCAATGCTCCTAGATATGGAGTCATCTCTCCAGTCCCCCTGAGTTTGTTTTTGGAGACAGATCTTTTTTGTTGTTGTTTTTTTTGTTTTCTGTTTTGTTTTTTGTTTTTTTCCGAGACAGGGTTTCTCTGTATAGCCCTGGCTGTCCTGGAACTAACTCTGTAGACCAGGCCGGCCTCGAACTCAGTGGAGACAGATCTTACAGAGTAGACCTGACTGCTCCCCTCTGTCTGCCCCTGCCTCAGGTTTCACACACATTCTCCAACTATCCTCCCGGCGTCCGCTACATATGGTTTCAGCACGGAGGCGTGGACACTCACTACTGGGCCGGCTGGTACGGCCCGAGAGTCACAAACAGCAGCATCACCATTGGGCCCCCGCTGCCCTGATGCCTCCTGAGCCCCAGTCCTCAGAGCCCTAATTAGTAAACAGTCAGAAAGGGCCAGGCTTGGGAAGGGGAGGTGGAAACTCCCAGACCTCATTGTTAGCCTTTGCCCCCAGCTGCCTGTGTGTGGAGTTTCTAATGTCTGGGCCACCCTCCTCTCTAGCTCTCCAGCAAAGCTGCCCCTCTAAGGGTGCAGTGCCTGAGGATAGGCAGATACAACAGGTCTCCATACTTCTCATGCTTGCCTAGACCTGTTTCTACCCCTGACCTCTCTCCTTGTTCTCCTCAAGGGCCCTGGAGAGCAGGGACAGACAACATATCTGACAGGCTTGGGGACTGCCTTTAATGATGTCATAAGGCAGATCTAGGATAGAAGGCTCTGCTGGCCAGTCCTTAGCCTGGTGGTCAGCTGCTGTACGCTCTCTGCTTTGGCTTTAAAGTCAGGCCTGGTACCAGATAGGCAGGATCAGACTATCCTTGTCATCCTACCAATGAGTGCAGGACTCCCCAGAAGACTCCGGATGAGAGGCCAGATGAGGGGTAGGATGGACCAGGGTTTTGAGTGGAAGGACCTGGCCAAGTCCTCTGTGGCTTGAAGATGCCCCAGCCCCATCGGTGGGAGCGTCAATTCACACACTACCCCCTTGACCCTAGCACCACTCCATCCCTCCTGTTACATAGCCAAATAAAATGTTTCCAGCCTCTGTGTGCCCTGCGGCTTTTGGAGGGGAGGGTTGGTTCATGGACAATCCTGCCTGGCCCTAGAGAGGCAGGAGTGTGGCTGCAGTCCATGCTATAAAGAGGGGTTGAGCATTTCAGGAGTGTGGCCATGGCATCCCCCAGCTTAAGGGGCAGAGCCCTCAGCCCTATAGCCCTCATGCCCGGGAGTGCAATCCAAGGTGGCCATGCCAGGCTCTGCAGTCACCTTGACGAGAACTTTACTGATTTTTTGGTTGAGCCCAGCACGCAACAGATGCACAATGCTTGTCAAAGTTAATTATCTCACTCCAAAATAGAATAGATGGGTTAAGCTAGGATGGCTGACCTCCTGCCTTGAAACTCCACTTTCACTTGATAAATGCTTTGTGAGTTAATTTTCACTAGGACCAGAATCCTCAGAGAAACCCAGAAAGAGGTTGGACACGGAGTGGTGGCTCAGGCATTTAATCCCAGCCTCAGGAGGCAGATGCTAGTGGATCTCTTGTGTGTTCAAGGCCAGCCTGGTCTACAGAGTGAGCTCCTGGATAAATAGACTTAGTCTCAAGAAAACAAAACCAAAAACCAAACAAACAAAGCCAGAGGAGGTACAGCTCTGCCCCTCCCCATGGGTGGGGCAGATCCAGTCGCCTGTCTGGTAGGGACTAGATTCTAAGTAGCGCTTCCTTCGCTGGAGGAGGAAGCAGGCCCGAGGTGGGAGTAAGCTGCTGAACCGCTTGTCGCCTGGAGGGGGAGACGGAAGCCGGGGAAGCCCGGCCAGTGGAGCAGCAGCTTGGTGAGGGGGGGGGGGGGATCCTAGAGCTCCGAGCTCACCATCTTCGCACCGACGCGGAAGGCCCGCTGGTCGGTGCGTGACGCCAGTGGGAAGACGGGGCGGGGCGAGGTGACAGAGGACCGGGTCGCCGAGGTCCAGGCCCAAGGCCCTGGAGAGCTGAGGCCCCCCTTCCTCCGGTGCCCAGGTCGAGGCCGCTGGGCAGCGGGGACCACGGGTGGCCGGCGGGAGGGTGGGGCCGAGCGCAGGTCACGCGCTCGTGGGGAGACTTGGGAGGGGTGCGGCAGGTGCTCTCGAGTCCGGCGCTGGGACGCGGGGACGCCGGGCCTGCTGTAGGCACGCGAGGGTCCCGGACGGTGGCGACACCGGCTTCTCCTTGGGACGCCGGGCTTCAGGCGCTAGGGTAGGACGTCCGCTCGTGACCCAGCCGCAGCCTGGTGTGGATTTTACCCCCAAGGCACACCAGGGGCACTGTAGTCTCCCTGGCAAGGTGGCTTGTTTTGGGAGGTGGGGGAGAGTGACACTGGAGTGGAATGCCATCAGGACCACGGCAGGGGGAGACCCCCCACTCGGGACACAGTGACTCACCCGTGTAGGCAGCTTTTAGGAGTTGCCGACATCTTTTAATGCGCATAGTTTAAGTAAAGATTGTTGTTGGTTGTCCTTTCCTTAGGATGGAGCCCAGGGCCTCCCAAGTGTTAGATAAGCATGCTACCACCCGGCAGCACCTCCCCCACCCCCACCCCACCCCACCCCCGTGAGGGGGAGACATTTCTGCTCCTTCTGCCTGGAAGTTCACAGTCCTTCTAAATGAGTCATTGCCAGCCTTATTTACTTTTACTTTGTATTTTGAGACGAGCAAAATTGATTAGGCTGGGACAAAAAGTTCAAACTTTCCACCGAGTATCTAGGACTGTGAGGGCGTGCCTCCACTCAGGTTTGTTGTTTGGGCTTTTCTTTTCTTTCTTTCTTTCTTTTTTTTTTTTTTTTAAATCTTTTTTGTTTGTTTTATGAGACAGGGTTTCTCTGTGTAGCCCTGGCTCTCCTGGAACTCACTCTGTAGACCAGGCTGGCCTCAAACTCAGAAATCCTCCTGACTCTGCCTCCCAAGTGCTAGGATTAAAGGCGTGTGCGCCACCACTGCCGGTTTATCATTTTGTATTTTGACACAGGACGTTTAAAAAACTGTAAGCATTTGAAAGACCCTGCCCCTCCCTAGCTAAGCATTTAAGCTGGCCCCTTGTGATCCCTTTCCTTCGTGTAGTAAATATTCCGGAGAGCCAGAGTGTATTCACCCTCTTGTGTGCTCAGACAGAAGCCCCCAGAAGACCACCAGCTTCCAGGAAAGGCTCTGAAAATTCTGAGAATGCTACAGTTTGTTTCCCTGAAAGCGGGTGGGGAGGCTTAGGCTCATTTGAGTGACAACATAGGGTCCCACCTCACACCTGGGGTAAGTCGGTGAAGTGAGCCTTGAAAGGAAGTTTTACTGCAATGGCAAAGCAGGACTCGCCTCGGAGAACTTAAGAGACAGCGCAGTGGCCCTGACTCTTTCCAGGACACAGGCCCAACTGGCTCCAAAACAAAGCAGTTTGGGAGTGAGGGGTGGATATTGAGACCTCGTTTCCTGTGTAGCCCAGGCTGATTTAGGAAACTTGATCCTCTTTTCCCCCACCTCCCTATGCTGGCTTTTACACCCCTGGCTTCTAAACAAATTCTTTTTCAGTGGGGAAAAGGACGTCTTTAAAATTTTGTGGTTCTGGGTTTTTTTTTTTTTTTGTTGTTGTTTTTTTTTTTTGTTTTTTGGTTTTTTTTTTTTTTTGTTTTTTTTTTTGAGAGGCAGCAGTCTTGCTCTGCTGCCCAGAGTGGCCTAGAACTGCTGGGCTCAAGCAAGTTTCAACCCTTAGCTTTCTGAGTAACTCTGACTCCAGGCAGTTACGGTGGCGCCTACCTCTACCCTAAGGGCTTTAACTAAAAGTCCTGGAACACAATTTAGAAGCAGAGTGCTTGCTCAGGATACACGAGGCCTTAAGTTCCATCGCTAGCACTGCCAAAAATTTTTTTAAGAGCTTAATTTTGTTCTTGTGGTTTTTGAAAACCAACCTAGGCTGACCTGACCTAGTAGTAGCCCAAGAGATCCTCCTGCTTTAGGCTCCTTAGTGCTTGGAACACAAGCTGCCAAGTCCCGCACATTGTTCACATTACATCTTTTCCAAACGCACCTAGAACAGGCCCGGAGGACTTCCAAGGGCCACACTCCACCCCCACCCTGTAAGCGCTTCCTGGCAGGGTTTCCGGTCAGGGGTGGACCTGCGATCCAGAACCTGATGGGAGGGGAGGAGTCTGCTGTTTCAGGTCCTCAGCTCACTGTCTTCCCCCTACCACTCCCAGGTCTGGGAACGTAATTCTCTGTTGCCACCATGGTCCACATCAACGAGCTGCCAGAGAACATTCTCCTGGAGCTGTTCATCCATATCCCGGCCCCACAGCTGCTGCGCAACTGCCGCCTGGTCTGCCGCCTCTGGCGAGACCTCATCGATGTGGTGTCCCTATGGAAGCGCAAGAGCCTTCGAGAGGGCTTCTTCACCAAAGACCGGTGCGAGCCCGTGGAAGACTGGAAGGTCTTCTATATCCTGTGCAGCCTGCAGAAGAACCTCCTTAGGAACCCGTGTGCTGAAGGTGGGCCGGCCGGGGGCGAGCCCTGGGAGCCTTCTTTATTTCCCTGAACTGCAGGGCCTTGGTGCTTGCCTGTCCACGCTAGCTAACGACAAATGTCCCCGTGTCCCTAACAGTCCTACACTTTGGTTCCTTGTTCTTTGGGTCTCCGACCAGCTTAGAGTCTTCATCTGTTACATTGTTTTATAGGAATGTTTGGGGGATGGGGACATGCACATGCCGCGGGACACTCAAGAAGAGAGAGTAGCTTGTGGAGTTGGCACTCTACTTCCATCATGTGGGTCCCAGGGATCCAACCCAGGTTGTTAGGCCTGACAGCAAGCACCTTACCTGCATAGCCATCTTCACCCACTGGGTTGACATCTGATGACAGCTTCTCCTTAGTCACCAGCTCTGCATGGCTCTGTGACACTTCTCAGAACCTTTGTCCTTTGTGACAATGTAAAGGTCTAATGGACCCTGTGTATCACTGGGCAGGGCACCTGTCCCCTGTGGCTCCTTCCAGGCTTCCTGCTGTCTGTCCAGGGACTCTCTGGGCCTTGACAGATGTGGCAGCTCAGCCTCCTGACAGAGGAAGGATTTTGAGCATAGCAGTCTTGGCTTGAGGCTGGTTTTTTTTTTCCCCCCCAGCCTCTCTTGTCTTTGTTGGGCTTTTTCTCTCCATTCACCACAGTGGCCATGAGAGAGTCCTGTCTGAGGCGGGCATAGCAACTTACACCTTTAATCCCAGCACTTGGGAAGCAGAGATCTCTGAGTTCAAGTCCAACCAGGTCTATAGAGTGGGTTCTAGGACAGCCATAATGAGACCCTGAGTAGAAACCAAAACAAGGGCCTTGCCTTCACTTCAGACAGCTGCCCACTTTTCCCTCTCCTAATTGTGGTTGTGGAATACAGACAAGCAGTAAGTGGCCTGTCTCTGCATCAGAGTACTTTGGGCCCTGAGGTTTGTGACTTGGCTTAGGGCTCAGAACAGTCATCCACTGAGGGCCACCCTGCCAAGGCTCAGGCCAGTCAGGGGACCTACAGGCAGCGCCTCAGATACTTGATCGCCTTACCTGCCCTAGATTCCACTCAGAAGCTGCCCAGCCAGGCCACCAGCTTATCTCGGGACGTTTTTACAGAGCTACCTTGCAGCTTTGACTTTGGCCAGCCTAGCCTTGCTCAAATCTCCCATGGCGTTTAGCTCATGCCAGCCCAGCTCCTGGAATTCTTGTCTTCCTTTGGTTCTCTACTGGGAAGCTTCCCAGAACGCATGAAAACCGTGTGGGCTCTTAGAGGGAGGGATACAGAGTGGACTGGCAGAGTTCTGGTGATGGTTCTGGGCCACCATCAATTAACACTCGTGTTTTCCTGGGTCTGCCATACTTGATCTGAAGGGGGGAACCCCTAGATCTAACCCTGTTCCTGTAGGCCCCATACCACAGGACTCCTGCAGCCACCAGCCCAGGGGACACCAATGTGCCCTCTTGGCATTTGCCCAGGAAAAGGGCATCTGATCTTGTGGGAACAGTGGGTTCCTTTGGCCCATAGAATCTGGGTCACAGTTAACCAGGGCCTCTCCTCCCCTAAGCCTGGAAAAGCTGGTGGCCAGGAAAGTGGCCACGTTGGGAAGAACTCCCATCAGCCATAAGGTCTACTCCATCACAGGCCTTTATGATCATACTCTCTAAGGATTGAAACATGGTCTTTGTAGGGGCCCCACGGCAATATGAAGTCATGCTCTTGGACTGGTTGGGTGCTAAACTTGGCTCCCTAATATACTACAGAAGCAAACTGATTAATCCTTTGGTATCCCAATCTGAAAATCTGAGCCCAATTAAGCCCTAGCCAAAACCATCTCACCACTCCTGAAGTCTTCCAGGACCAGTAAAGGCCTCAAAATTTCAAGTGTATACTTCAGGGATGCAGTTGCTGGCAGAATGCAAGGGGATCTCACCCGTGCTTCCGCTTTCCCCCAGAGAACCTGAGCTCATGGCGGATAGACTCTAACGGAGGGGATCGCTGGAAGGTGGAGACGCTCCCTGGGAGCTGTGGCACAAGCTTTCCTGACAACAAGGTCAAGAAGTATTTTGTCACCTCTTTTGAGTAAGTGATGATTGCGGACGGGGCAGCCTGTGCTGAGGGCAGAGAGTCTGGGAGACTCTACCAACTGGTAGGATACGTGGGAGGGGGCCTCTGGGAGCTCAAGGAGTGTCCAGGAGCAGTCAACTTGGGTTTCAGGTGACAGGAGGTCACTGAACGTCACGTCAGGAGCAAGAATCAGCAACACTTCATAATATCCCATGGGGCCAAATACTCCCTAGGGAAGAGCAAATCTAACTCCCCATTTCCCTCAGACAGACCCAAGGAGCTCCAGGCTGGGTATGTCCTGGAAGTCACCTGGGTCCCTTGAGCCACCTACCTGGCAAGGAAGGGCTCTGTTTAGCATGCTGGCAATACAAGCCTGACCTCTGCCCCCAGGATGTGCCTCAAATCCCAGATGGTGGACCTCAAAGCCGAGGGCTACTGCGAGGAGCTGATGGACACCTTTCGGCCTGACATTGTGGTTAAGGACTGGTAAGTGGTCTCCCCCACAGTGTGGCAAGGGACACCCTAAGAGCCACAGGTCAACCCCACCCCACTCTGCCTCGTTCCCCTATCAGCCTTTTTCCCCCCAACAGTCGACTCAGATGGACAGTGAGGCCTCCCAATGAGCTAGCTGCCCTGGGCAGGAACTCATGCCTTATGTAGCACCTCCCACCCCTTCCCTCTGATTACCCCATACCGCTTGAATTTATCTCTGTAGTGCTAAGGATGAAGCCCAGGACCGGGACTGGGCTAAGCACACAGTCCTCATCCAATGTACCATATGGTGACAGGCTTGGACAGTGTCTCTGTAAGAAGCCACTGTGGTTTTTCAAGCTCACAGCCTTCTCTATCCTCCCTAGGGTTGCCCCCAGAGCAGACTGTGGCTGCACCTATCAACTCCGGGTACAGCTGGCCTCTGCGGACTACATTGTCTTGGCCTCTTTTGAGCCTCCACCTGTGACATTCCAACAGTGGAATGATGCCAAATGGCAAGAGGTGAGACCCTGCCTGCTTGTCTTGCCACTCACTCTTCCCAGGGTGGGGTCCTAGGGAGGAGGGACAAGTGCTCTGCAGTTCCGAGCGGTCCTCCCCATGGCAAGTCTTAATGGTCTCCTCTTCTCTCCTCTCCAGATTTCCCACACCTTCTCTGATTACCCTCCAGGTGTCCGTCACATCCTTTTTCAACACGGGGGCCAGGACACTCAGTTCTGGAAAGGCTGGTACGGCCCCCGTGTCACCAACAGCAGCATCATTATCAGCCACAGGACAGCCAAGAACCCTCCCCCTGCCAGAACTCTACCGGAAGAAACTGTAGTAATCGGAAGGAGACGGCGAGCTTCGGACTCCAACACTCATGAGGGTTTCTTCTGGCAAGGGCTATGGCAAAGGCTAAGGCGTTAGTGGGCAGTCAGGCTCCCAGTCCCATGAGCACTTGCCCTATACAACCTTGGGCAAGCCCATCAACTCAGTAGTGATAGTTGGCACCCACAGCTCTGACATTTTGTTGTAATAAATGTTTTCAGTAACCCAGCCTGGTTTGAGGGCTTACAGGTGGGTTGCTGGCACTCTGAGAAAGAGCCCCTTCTCAGGGCAGCTTCGATACACATGTTCATCCTGTTTGGTTAATGACAAGGTAGTCAGCCCTTGGGGCCACTTTATTAACAATAACGCATGGCACAGTGGACAATGTTAGCCAGCTGAGCCCAGGAGGCTGCTGAGAAATGGCGTGTGTCCTCGCATCCTTCCCCAGCTCCTGGGAAGGCTGCCTCACGAAGGCAAGCAGGGCTGGGCAGCCTGACCAGAGGGGCAGCCACATGTCAAGGCAATAAGAGCACTTGGAGTCTGGGGCCCCGGGCTGGGGCCCCGTAGTGGGACAGCTGGGTAGCTGGTGACAGGCATGTCCTCAGCTGTTCTTATGCGCTCGCTCTTCAACGTAGAGCTGCATCTGGTAGAGTGGAGAAGTGGCTTTGGTCAGACCATGAGGTGCCCGCTGGGAAGACTCAGAGGAAGGGGAGAAAGCTGGAGGACCACCCCAACCCCCAACCCCAAGGCAGCAGATTCGAGCCTGGAAGTAGCTCTGGGCCCTGCCTCCTAACGTTCTCCAACCCCTGACCACTTACCTTTAAAATGTCCGACGTCATGGTTTTTAGGGGTATCAAGCGGGGGTCGTGCATGTGGACATCCTGTTCATCTGCCAGGATCCATGGGAAGTCCTACGTGAGGGTTAGAAGGGGCTACACCTCAGTCTGCCCCCACTCTGCTAACCCTCCCCTCCAGGCCTATACTCTGAGAGTTAGTGTGGAGAGCTAGAACAATTTTTAGGTTCAGGGTGGTTCTAAAATGATTCTGAAACCAAAGGGTAAATAAGGTCTCTGGAGGACTCCATTCAGAGGAGCCAGGGAGAATTAGCCACTCAACTCCTTGCTCCACTGTGGTTCTTCTCACCCTTGGGTACGCACGGATGTGGTCAGATGGTAATGCACAGGGGAGCCCACTTAATGCCAGGCAGTGCAGTAAACAACAGTGCCAGCCACAGACAGCACAGTGAAATTGTATTCCTCTCCCCTGCCCCCACACCCGCTCCCCCTGACACACACACACCTTGATGACCTGTATCTTCTCCATGTTTCGAGTAGCAGCTTCTCTTGTGTGCACGAGGACTGTAAATGTGCAGCCTGCAAGGTCAAAGCTAAGCAGCCTCAGCTCCCACTGCTTAGCTCCTAGGCTGGTTCCCTCCTCCCTCACTGGCTGGGCAGCACCCCACCCCACCCCACCCCCCACACACAGAATGGCAAGTGTGACCAAATGCAAAGAGAGATACAGTCAGCGAGCGGGTGCCTGCCAGTCCTGGAGAGGACACTCTCAGGTGCTGGAGGATGGAGAGGAGGAGGGTTGTTGAGGGCAGTCAACTAGGAAGAAGACAGCATGCTATGGTAACCAAGGCAACAGCAGGGGAGTCGGGCATCTCACCTGGAGGGTTGTGATCCAGGACAGCATCACACACACTAATCTTAAGGATGAAGGCTCGAAGCAGCTGCTCCACATGAGACAGGAGGGAGTCTGAACTGGGAATGGGAAAGGAGGTTGCCCATCCTACCGTGCTCCTCCACCAACTCCGGCACCCAGTGCTCTCTCTGGGACAAACCCCTTTGGCGCTGGAGAGAGCCAGCTCAGTCCCACCCACCTGACAGAATGGAGGCAGGGTACAAAGAGGACACCCAGGGTACCGCTCAAGCCTGCACACCTCCAGGACCCCGAGACAGGAAGAGAAAAAAAGGGTTTGACTGAGGCCACCTAGCCAGGGAGGAGCTGATTCCTGATTCTAGTGCCCTTACCTTGGCACAGAGAACACATAACTGAGTGGCTACAAGAGATGCCAAGGTAACCAGTCAACTTGGTCAGCATCCTGGGCTCTGCAACCACTGAGTGGTGCCAATCAGGTCAATTCTCTGGACCTTGGTCTCTCCATCTACACAGTGAGGCTAGGGACTAACATTCACCACTTCCTGGGATGTCCCAGGGGTCACCGTCACTTCTGTCCGACTCACAGAGTTCTGTGGCCAGAGTGTCTGTTAACAGTATATATTGCCATTTCAGGGTCTTTACTAAGGTAATGTGGCCCTGGTAGAGGCATCCCTGTGAGAGATGCAGCAACCAGCTGAGGGAGGGTGACAGCTTACTTGATGGACAGCAAGGGAGGCTGAGTGATCTCAAAGACAAACTTCTCCACTGGGCGGTGTTCCTTATCCAAAATCACCACCACCACCTTCTCCACATCGTTCTGCAAGCACAGGAACCCCCGCTCCAGAGCTATGCATAAGGCCCAGGGAGAGGTAGGGCAGGGCACTGGCTGAGGCTACCTAGGAGCCCAGCAATTGAGAAGTGCAAGCTGGCTCCCAGTTCTCGAATGGTACAGGCCAGGAAGAGATGTCTGGCTCCCATGGAGGTTCCCCAATTAGTCTCATACCAGGACAAGATAATAGGGAAACAAACAAACAAACAAAAACCCAAGGGGCCCAGCCCAGGAGGGATGGGACGGGCCATGTGGACATATGAAGAACCAGATCTTTCAGGGCAGGTCCCACATAGATCTGGCTCAACTGATACATCCCTGATGTGACCTACATACCCTGGGGCCTATTGCTAGCTGGGGGTGGCCTTCAGACTGAGGCTTCTGGCTGTTGAAAGACATGAGCACTTCAGCCCACAAGCAAGGAGGAGCAGATTGGGTGCAGAGTGTCCGTTAGGACCAGGGGCCCCCTCACCTTCTCCAGGAGAGGTTTGACGCAGTGGAGTGTGTCCTGGATGTACTGGTTCAGCTCCGGATGACAGGACATCTGTATACAACCCCACAGGGCTGTTAAATTCCAAGGCACGAATAGGAGAAACAGCAATAACCCACACACATACATCTCTGGACAAAGAACAGCCATTCCTAGCTCTCCCTGCCTGAGGGATCTAACCTATCACTAACTTAACCTTGGAGAGATACTCAAAGACAGGCACTCTGTCAGGCCAAGTATGGTGGCACACGCCTTTAATCTCAGCGCTCAGAAGGCAGAGGCAGGCGGATCTCTAAGTTGAAAGAGGCCAGCCTGGTCTACAGAGCTGGTGATATACAGAGAAACCCTATCTAAGGGAAGAAAAAAACAAAAAAAAACTGTGTAGCCACAGGCAAATGACTTAACATCTCACACACAAGGTGCTTAGTAGCTCTTTGTTTTCAGTGCCTCTGACCCCCTTACAATGGGAAAGGGACTTGAGAGGAAGACAGCACATCTACTGTTTGACCAAAGTTAAAACCGGGAGCCAGGCATGGTGGCCCACATCTTTATCCCCAGCATTTGGGAGGCAGGCAGATCTTGGAGTTTGAGGTTAGCCTGGTTTACATAGAGTTCAAGACAGTCAGAACCACACTGAGAAATCCTGTCTTGGAAAATAAAACCGAACGCAAGAAGCTTGGGCATGGGGGCTGGAGAGATGGCTCAGCAGTTAAGGGCACTGACTGCTATTTCAAAGGTCCTGTGTTCAATTCCCAGCAACCACATGGTGGCTCACAACCATCTGTAATGAGATCTGATAACCTCTTCTACAGTGTACTCATATAAATAAAATAAATCTTAAAAAAAAAAGAAGCTTGGGGCATGTTCTCCAGTAATCCTAGCACTTGGGATGTTGATGAAGGAGGATCAGGAGTTCAAGGCTAGCCCCAGCTTCCTAACAACTGTGAGCCCAGGCTAGGCTACATGAGGTCTAGATTTCTTAAAATACAAAATAAGGCCGGGCAGTGGTGGCACACACCTTTAATCCCAGCACTTGGGAGGCAGAGGCAGGCGGATTTCTGAGTTGGAAGCCAGCCTGGTCTACAGAGTGAGTTCCAGGACAGCCAAGGCACCAAGGCTATACAGAGAAACCCTGTCTCGAAAAAACTAATAATAATAAATAATAATAATAATAATAATAAACAGAGGCTGGAGAGATAGCTCAGAAACTAAAAGCACTGGCCACCGGACCTTCAGAGTCAGATTCCCCCATCTTCCAAATGCCAAGGGTTCCCATGTGTTCTTCCTGCCTCAGTGAACACCCCCAACAAACAGACATAGACACACACACACACAATTAATATAGATCTTAAAAAGTAAAAAGCTAGGTATGGTGGCTCACACCTTTGTTTCCAGCACTAGAGAGACTGAGACAGGAGAATTTCTGTGAGTTTCGGGCTAGCCTGGCCTACATAGTGGAGACTCCACACCAGCCAAGACTAAACAAGGAGACCTATCTCAAATAATTAATCATAATATTCTTTTTGGTTTTTTCCCTTTTTTCTTTTTTCTTTTCTTTTTTTCTTTTTTTCTTTCGAGACAGGGTTTCTCTGTATAGCCCTGGCTGTCTTGGAACTCACTTTGTAGACCAGGCTGGCCTCGAACTAAGAAATCCACCTGCCTCTGCCTCCCAAGTGCTGGGATTAGCGACCACTGCCCGGCTAATAAATATTTTTTTAGAGTTTAGGGAGAATGAAAAGAGAAAGAAGGTGACAGACAATGGGAATCCTCTTTATCCAAGCCTCAGAAACCCTTTAAAATGCAAGCTTGGAACAGCTCTCATCCAGAGAGCTAACCATCTAACCCAGAGAATTTATCTGAGTTCAGGGAGGGAAGGGCTGGGTGGTGAGAGACAGGAGGCTGTCCGCTATCAGCCTCTGTTGAGGAGTGAGGAAGCTTGCAAGTAGAATAAAGGTTTTTAAATCCAGCCGGGCACCGGGGCTCACCTGAACCGGCACGTTGTACTTCTTGCGCTTCTGGAAGATGCCCACCGGGTAGACCTCGCGCACATAGAGAATCAGGTGCACGGCCACCTCCAGGAACTCGGAGAGCACGTCAGCCACCACTGTGGTGGGGACACAGCTGATGAGCAGGACTCCAACCAGGATCGCACTCCCTCCACCCCCCGCAGGCCCAGATCCCTACCTTGGCCAAAGTTGAGGTCTTGGCGCGTGAGGGTGGTCATCCTTGGCCGCCTGGGGGAGGGCGTGGAGGGTGTCTGTAGGGACTCAAGGCAACCGACCCCGCACGCGGGAAACGCAGCCCGGTCGGGGGAAGCCCCGCCCCCTGAGCAGCCGGATCCCTCTCGGCGGAAATCCCGCCCTCTCTACGCTCCTCCCCGATTCGCCGGCTCCGGTTTCGACCTCAGGTTCCAATCTACGACCGGGCTATAGAAACCACCGTCTGAGACCCCTAACGCGCTACTCCAGAATCCCCTGGCCTCAGTAACCACCGCGGTGCTCCCGCGGTCCCAGCACAACCATAAGCCACGCCTACCCCGGAGCTGTCCAATCAGAACCTCGCCCTGTTGGGAGAGGCGGGGCAGGCTCGGGGGTGGAGCTTAGGGGCGGAGCCCCGCCTGAGCTACAGGAATCTCCAAGGAACAAGCTAAGCCGCCTTTGGATTTCAGGTGGGAGCGATCAAGAGATTTCCATGGCCTCTGCTTACGATCGCTGTGTTTTCTCCTCCCGGACATTTCTCTTTAGTAGTTGCAAGTGAGAACCTGCTGCAAGCACAGCTGGGTACCAAGGGAGGGCAGCGACATCTGCTGCTAGTCCAGCGTCAACGTCCCCGGACTCTTAGCTTGCCCAACCGAAAGCGAATCCGCAGGCTTGGGGGCGGGGACAGGGAACGGTAAGAAGCACCCGAGACGCTCCACCCCGACCCGAAACTCAAGTAACATCGGGGCTTGACCTCCCTAGAGAACTAAGTGTCCCATGGTTTCTTCTCAATAGCTGACCTTTGGAAGCTGCAGCCAGTAGGCGCTGGGCTGAGTGTCTGGGAGTTGACTCAATAAATCTTCAGAATACGTGTGGGTTCCTGGCCGTCTTTTTTTTTCTGCGGACGAGCCTAATGAGGACTTGTCTGTGTCGTGAGCAAGCGGAGGGAGCGGGCAGCAGTGCTGCTCCAGGGTCCTTCCTGTAGAGGTACGGACTCAATTCCAGAGGAGTCGAAAGGGCCTCAGATCATTTTAATAGTATGAAAATTATATCCATTATACGGAACCCTTTTATATTACAAACCCTGAATTCTATTTATTTAATGTGCGTAGGTGTTTTGTCTGCATCTATGTCTGGGCAGTACGTGACTGCTTGGTGCAGGTGAAAGCCAAAAGAGGGCGTCAGATCTCCTGAAACTATAGCTACAGATGATTGTGAACCACTATATAGGTGCTACAAATTGAAACCACCATTCACCACCCAGTACCCTACCTCTCACTTCCTCGGGAAGAACAGCCAGTGGTCTTAACCACTAAGCCATCTCTCCACCTCCCCAAACTCTGATTTATATTAATTCCTTTATTAGCCCTAGGAGCTAAGTATTGCCTTTACAGCCCAACTTTATAGATGTACAATAGGCTCAGGAACGTTCCTTCTTTCACCAAAGCCTCACGGATGCAATATGTTCTGACGCTAGGTGAGAATTCAGCTTAACTCACACCCTTCTGTTTAACTGAAAGAGAATCTGAGGTTAGAGAAATGGTCTGGAGTTAGGGGTGACATGGCAGGCCTAGAAGCCAAGAGAATTTAAAGAAGTGGTTCAATGTGTGGGCTTCAACCCCTTTGGGGTCAAATGACTCTTTCCCAGGGGTGGCATATCAGATATTCTGCATATCAGATATTTACAATTCCTGACTGTTGTGAAATTGCAGTTATGAAGTAGCAATGAAAATAATTTTATGATTGGGAGTCACCACATGAGGAACTGTGTGGAAGGGTTGCAGCATTAGGAAGGTTGAGAACCACTGATTTAGACTCTGCCCTCCAAGGATGTAAGAGTTGTCTTGTCCTGTTTCTATAGGAAATGTTGCATTAAAGGTCATCCCTGCAATGTGGTATGACACCCACCCCCCACTCCCCGCACCAGAAGCTGTCAATTCCATATTCATATCCTTCTCATGGGAAGGGATAAGGAGCAGGCCAGAGGGAGGATTACCCTGGAATGTGAGCAAAGCGGGTCTCAAAATGCAGACCTACCACCAACGTCTTCATCTCAGTCCCCAGGGACCATATTAAACCCTGGCTGTCCAGCTGCCCTGACTTACCTGACCAGGGCAGGCTAACAGCAGGGCTCTGCTCTTTAACAAGCTCCCCAGGGAACCTGTGTGCCCACGAAACTATGGGAGCTGCCAGTGGAGTTCTCCTGCATTCTGTAACATGCCCGTGTTTAAGCCGGTAGAATGCTGGTTTGGCTTTAGGAATTGATATACCTGTCAGTGGGCACAGCAACCCTTCTCAAGACTCGGGGACCTTCCCCACATTACACCATGTTCAACAGAGCCCTTTCTACTTAGAGCTGGCTGGGCAGCTCACTGCCTTGTAGACCTTAGGGCAGTGAGTTTTCATCATGGTGGGGTGGGGAATGACCGAGTCCTTTATCCACCCCACCCCCCAGCTCCTGAAGAGCGTTTTCATTACTGATGCAGGGTAGAGGTGGGGTGGGGGAGATTCCTCAGGGATGGAACAAGGGCATAGGCGGGAGGCTAAGGTAACATGGGACCAGCTGGAGACCTCTGCCTTTGGCTCTACAGTGCCTGGGTTTTCACGTTAGCTACATCAGTGTGATGGATGGCTGTAAGACAGAGATTGCATTATGAGGCAACTTATTGTTTCTTGAATCCCCATTTTCAATGTTATTTGCATATTTTCACCATAGAGACAATATGTAATTTGGGGCTGGGAAGGAAAGTTACAAGTTAAGGTGAAAAGAAAGTGTGTATGCATTTCACAACTAGCAACTAGCCGGGGGACCAGCAATAGGGATGGAGGGAAATTCACTCCCAAGAGATACAGAAACAGAGAGGGCAAATAACAACAACAACAAAAGCCTGTAAGCCCCAGCCTGAAAAGGACTAAGCCTCCACCGATATGCTAAAAGAGTTCTCAGCGGTGTGATGAACACACACACACAAGCAAATTAGATACAACCCTTGTCAACAAAGTGTGCAGACCTGCGAGATGCTTCTATAGCCAAGTTGCTGTCCACAGACGGGATCACATAAGCATCGTCTGGGAGGGCGAGATGGATCAGAGGGCAAAAGGGCTTGCTGCCAAGGCTGGCAACCTTGAGGTTGTCAATCCCCAGGACCCACATGGTGGAAGGATAAAACCGACTCCTGCAAGCCCACACATGCTACCCCACCAATAAATAAATGAATAAATGTAAAAAAATAAATTTAATTAATTAATAAAGACTCAGCATCTTTCCCATCTGTGTCCAGTTCCCAGAACAATGAGCACGTAGAAACAGAGAAGGAGAGAAAGGGGACCAATCACAGGAAGCCTGGTGTCAGTCCCAGCACACCCTGAAGCTCCACCCCGCTGCTTGGCCTGCTTCCTGAGAGGGACCTGGTCTGTCTGGTTCATTTTGGGGGGCTTAACATGCCACCCAATGCCTGGGCAGCTCAGGTCCTCACAGAACACAGAACATGTGTTAAGTGAATAAGGGAAAGGAAGGTAGAAAGAAGGTGTGATGGCAGGAACTCCGCCTAGGGGCCTGATCTGCAGCCCAGCTTGCTTAGAAAGAATAGCTATGACCTCCGATGCCAGCACTTGGGCTGTAAGCAAAGCCAGAGTGTGGGCTGGTCCTCGGGGAGCCCACCACACCTACAGCCCACTTGGTTGTCCACTTTCAGCTTCTTTCCACCACCCTGATACTCCTCCAGCCACAAGACCCTTTTCCTTCTTTCAGCCTCAGCTTGCTCATCTGTGAAATGGAAAATTCTAGATCCATTCCCAAAGGGTTATATGGGCATGGTGGCACACACTTTGAGTCCTAGCACGTAGGAGGCAGAGGCAGGAAGACTGCCACAAATTTCAGGCTAGCCAGAATTACATAATAAGAGTCCTCCTCCAAAATTAATTAATAATTAAGATAGAATTCTGTTTTAGATTTATTTATTATTTGTTTTGTTTTGGTTTTTGGTTTTTTTCCAGACAGGGTGTCTCTGTGTAGCCCTGTCTGTCCTGGAACTCACTTTGTAGACCGGGCTGGCCTCAAACTCAGAAATCTGCCTGCCTCTGCCTCCCAAGTGCTGGGATTAAAGGCATGTGCCACCACTGCCCGGCTATTCTTTATTTTATGTGTATGAATGTTTTGCCTGCCTCTGTGTGTGTGTGTGCCGCACATGTGTCTGGTACCTGCAGAGGTCAGAAGGTGGTATCGGATAACCTGGAACTGGAGTTATAGGTGGTTGTGAGCCATCATATATGGATGCTTGGAATCAAACCTAGGAATTTTGTAAGAGCAACAAAGCCTAATCCGCTAAGTCTCCCACACAAAACAAAATAAAATTCTCTACTATTGAGTAAATAAAATGTAAACACATAGCATTTGTATTGGTCAGATAGTGGCCATATGACCATAGTATTAAGATTTACAAAGGCATTAAGATGCATATTAGGTAATTTTTAAAATCTAAAATTCCTGATATGCACCAAGAAGCCAAAATCACCTTGAGAGAGTATAACTTGTTTTTCTCACCCTTGGTATATCTTGCTACATATTGAGAAATAGCTTAGAATGATTTATAAATGTCTGATTATTCAATGAATACATTGCAAATATCCCACAATTGTGAATTGGATTTGCTAGATGCATGCTTAAATTGATATTTTAATGTAATTTAATATAAATGTTAATATAATAAATATTAATCCAAGTCAAAAAAAGATTTACAAAGTGCTGGTGAGATGGCTCAGCCGGTAAAAGCACTGACTGCTCTTCTGAAGGTCCTGAGTTCAAATCCCAGCAACCACATGGTTGCTCACAACCACCTGTAATGAGATCTGATGCCTTCTTCTGGTGTGTCTGAGGATAGCTACAGTGTACTTATATATAAGCAAACAAACAAATAAATAAATCTATAATAATAAAATAATAATTCTTTGGGCCGGAATGAGCAGGGTTGACTGGAGCAAGCAGGGCTGACCTGAGTGAGCAGAGGTCCTAAATTCAATTCCCAACAACCACATGAAGGCTCACAACCATCTGTACTGCTACAGTGTACTCATATACATAAAAATAAATAAATAAATCTATTTTTTAAAATATTTACACAAGACTGATGATTCTGTCAACATGAGTAAAACTCCCAGGACCCATTGAGGAAAGACAAGAACCCACACCCACCCAGCGGTCCTCCAAACTACACACACACACACACACACACACACACACACACACACACACAAAGACAAGTAAACACGTAAATGAGAAAAGACCTACACAGATCATCAGGCATGGTGGTGCAGACCTTAGATCATGCACCGATGAGGCTCAGGCCAGCATGGTCTACTATGTACAGTTCCAGGCCAACTGTCTCAAAAACAGACAACCCCACACAGACTCCTGAAGCCCTCAGGAGGACCACACTGGATAAACAAGAAGCTGGGCTGGTAGAGTACGTTTAACATGCATGGAACCCTCCGTGGCGTCCCAGCACGTCATGACCTAGGTGTGGCGGTGGAATACACCTCTAATCTCACCACTTAGGAGGTGGAGGTGGAAGGATCAGAAGATCAAGGTTATCTTTAGCTGTGCGGGAGTTCAAAGCCAGCCTAGTACACACAAACCTCCGTCTCAAACAAACAAGTTATCTATCCCTAGCATCCGACCTTCCTCTTTTTCATTTCTCAGTGCAACAGATGGTTCCCCTGGGTGCTGGGTGGCGGGGGGGGGGGGGGGGCGTGGGGGGAGGAGGACAGACATGCTATGCACAAAGTGGTGACCAGCACACAATCCTCCAATCTCACTTGGCTTTCTAGAGCAGGACCTGTCATACACAGCTACCCCTGGTTCTAGGATCCACTGCTGACCTCCAACCTACACCAAAGCTGCTTCCTCAGGCACTTGACACTGGATAGCTTCCAACCCTTCAGTTAGAACACAGGCCACATACGCCATTCCCTCCTTGAGGGTGCTGGCCTCGCTGGTCTCAGGGCCAACAGCACACCATCAACTATGGTGGGCTAGGAGGCTGGCTTTGGAAGTGCCTGGATTAAGGATCGTTTTTCTGGAGAGGATTGATTGAGGCAGGGAAGATTTGCCCTGAATGTAGGTGGCAAGCACCATTGCACGGGAAAGGGACCTGAGAAGGGTGGTCCCTCTCTCTCCTCCTCCTCCTTCTTCATTCTCTTCCTCCTCCTCTTCCTCTTCCTTTCTAAGCCAGGGGTTCTCTGCATATCTGCCCTGGCTATCCCAGAACTCACTCTGTAGACCAGGCAAGCCTTGAACTCACAGAGATCCGCCTGCTTCTGCCTCCTAACTGCTGGGATTAAAGGTGTGCACCACCACCACCTGACTTATCTGATACTTTTTAATGAATAACTTCACTGAAAAATAATTGATAAATCATGAAGCTCACTTTTATTTTTTTCTGTATGCACTCCAATGGATTGTAGGACAGTTGAAGAGCTAAGCATCCCACTAACCAATTCTAGAACATTCTCATCAATTATAGCCAACAACAACAAAAAAAAAAAAGGTCACCAAAACGGAAAACCTGGATTGGGTCCCTGGGACACATGCAGCGGGAAAAGAAAATCAACTCCAGAAAGTTATTCTGTGACCTGTAACACATGCAGGATGGCACACACATGTATATATTTGGGTGCACACACTCACATAATAATAACAAATGTTATTTTAGGAAAGAGAGAGGGGGGCTGGGGAGATGGCTCAGCAGTTAAGAGCACTTGTTGCTCTTGCTGAGGACCCCAAGTTGGTTCCAAGCACCCACATGCTGGCTTACGATCATCTGTGATTTCAGTTGCAGGGCATCCAAGGCCCTCTCTTGCCTCCCTGGGTATGACATTCACGTCATACACAAAATGCATGCAGGCAAAACACTCAGACACTTAAAGAAACTTACACAGGTTGTGGTGGCACACGCCTTTAGTCCCAGCACCCAGGAAGCAGAGGCAGGAGGATCTCTGCATTCAAGGCCAGCCTGATCTGTAAAACGAGTTCCAGGTCAGCCAGGCCTAAACAGAGAAACTCTGCCTCAAGAAACAAAACAAGCTGGGCGGTTCTGGTGCAAGCCTTTAATCCCAGCTCTTGGGAGGCAGAGGCAGAGGCAGGCAGATTTCTGAGTTGGAGGCCAGCCTGGTCTACAGAGTGAGAGTTAGCCAGGACTACACAGAGAAACTCTGTCTCAAAAAACCAAAAGAAAAAAAAGAAAACAAACAAACAAACAAACAAAACAAAAATGTAATTGGACCCCTGTGAAATCTTATATCTGGCTTGTTTGATTTAGTTTAAAGAGCTTAAAGATGATAAGGTTTATCCAGGTTGTGATGTGTTTTGAGTGCCCATGTGTATGTATATACATATATATGTATACACACATATTTCTTGCTTGATGTTTTTTGGTGCTGGGAATTGAACCCTAGTCATTCCTTCAATTAACTAATTAATTAGTAAATTATAGGTCCATTGACAGGCCCAAAGTGGGATCCAGCTCAAGGGAGGTCCCAAGGCCTGACACTGTTACTGAGGCTATGGAGCACTCACAAAATGGGATCTATTGTGACCGCACTCCGAAAGACCCAACAAGCAGCTGAAAGAGTCAGATGCAGTTATTTGCACCAAACCAAACTGACCCCTGCTGTTGAATTAGGAAAGGCTGAAAGAAGCTGAGAAGGGCAATCCCATAGGAGGACCAGCAGTCTCAATTAATCTGGACCCCCAAGATCTCTCAAACACTGGACCACCAAATAGACAGAATACACTAGCTGATATGATGCCCCCAACACACATACAATAGAGGACTTCCGGATCTTCATTCAGAGATGATGCACCTAACCCTCAAGAGACTGGAGGCCCCAGGGAGTTTAGAGGTCAGGTGGGGTGGGGGGTGGGAGGATCCACGTGAAGACAGAGGGGGGACACGATGTGTGGGATGTGGAGCAGTCGGAGGGTGGATGGAGGGTGGTGGGTGATTATGGAGTGTAAAAAATAAATTAATTTTTAAAAAATTAGTAAATTATATTTATTGGGAGGCATGCATCATTGCACGTGTATAAAGGTCAAAGGGCAATTTGGGGGAGTCACTACTTTCCTTACATGTGGGCCTTGGGATTCGAATGCAGGTGGTCAGGCTTAGCATCACGCATTTTTACATGTTGGGCCTCTCTGCTGTTCTTGAATTCCTTTTTAGGACCAGTTAACATCCCCTTCTCCTGAAGGACCACAGTGTGTTTGTACTCTCATCGGCTGATGGACATTTGGATCTGCTTTGGCCAATCAACTGACCCATCTTACAGATAGGGAAACCGAGGCCCCACGTCACCATAATCTGGATGGGGTAGGAGCCTAGTCCTCTCCTGAGTCACTCTTGGAAGAACCTGGAGGAACAGAGTCCCACACTTGGGTAACAGGCAGAGCAACATTTGGGACTGCCTCCAAGGGGCATCTACTGGCCATGCACACCAGGCTACTGCCCGATCCTTGAAGAGCCCCCCTCCCTGCTTACTACTTTCCTCCCCTAAATCCAGTCTCTTTTCTGCTACAGTTTCTAACTGTTCTGCCTGTATTTTTGTTTGTTTGTTTGAGATAAGATCTCTCTCAAGTCCTGGAACTCAGTGCTAGGAGCCTGCAAAACTGACTTTGCTTTTACTCTATTGCAGTCTATTCTCTCGAGTTTGAGTTGTGTCCAGTAGGTACTCACAGAAGCAGTTTTAGCACCTAGCTTCTCACCAAGCTGTTCTGTGCCAGCCATGGTCATGTGATAGCTTCAACAATGGCAATGGTTTAATTTCCCTGGAGCCTCTTCTGTGGGCTGGGAGGTTCAGGACATTTTTCTTACACAGACCTCTGCCATTAAGCCTTTAATCCGGAGTTCCATACAATGACCCACTCGAAGAAATTAATTTGCCTTAGGTTATCCTTTGGCACTGGAGGAGGAATCTTGCCTGATGCGGAACTGCACTACCAAACCTCTAAGCCACAGTTTGTCACACTGGAAATGGAAGCCTCCCCTTCTTCCCACGTGCCAGGTCCGCCCCATTACTCTTTGATCTTTGCAATGTCGGCGGCCCCATTGACCCCGTTGTGAGTTATGGGGGCCGTGGGACCCGTAACCCAACATTCCCAGACTCCCAGGGTCGGCAGGACACCCCGCGCGGTGATGGATGAGCCGCCTCAGGGCTGGCTGGCTTTGTCCGGATTGGGTTGGGCTGAGTAGCGCGCGCAAGGCCGGTTAGGGACAGGAGAGTGGCAAGAAGCTGACTCTGTGTGTGTGTGTGTGTGTGTGTGTGTGTGTTAGGAGGGAGGTGAAACGAAGGCACAAGTGTGCCATAGGTACCTAGGTGAGGTCCGACCACTCTTTGAGGTTCTCGCGCACACCCCTTTAGTACAGGGACTTCTCTGAGAACCTCCCCCACTCCGCACACTTTCTCAGGCTACAAAGGCCTCGCCGCTGTCGGTCCCGCCTTCCCTGCCGCGGGCATTTCTTCCGTCCCATTTGACAGCCTAGGCGGAATAATCCTTTTGGGGACCCCGCCGGCTCCTGCCCCGCCAGACGCAGCCGCAGCTGAACTCACAGTCTGAATCTATTGTTGGGGGGAGGGGGTCCGCCAGGGACGCCCTGCCGCTGCCCTTTGTCCCCCACACCCCCCCCCCCCACGGGAGGCCACTCCAGATGCGCCACCGCTGCCCGGCGCCCCTCCCGTCCCACGCGCCCCGGGGCCTCGCCGAGGTGGGTTTTACGCACCCGGAGGAGCGGGCCCGCCTCGCCCGGTGCCCACACGGCCGCGGGGCTGCGCTCGCCTTTGTCTGCCTCCTTTGTCTGCCCCGCGCCCTGGCGGCGGCGCCAAGGCCTCGGGGGAGCGGACGGCGATCAGCGAGCGCAGCTGGCTAGGGCGCAGCGCCCGCAGCGCACGGGGCTTGGCCGGGCCAGGGGCTGGCCCTCGGCGGGAGGTCGCGGAGCCCGGCGGCCCCTCCTACGTCCCCTCCCTGCGCGCCGTCCCCGCCCCTCGCTCACTCCCTCCTTCGCAGCCCGAGCAGCCTCCTGCCACCCGTGCACCTCTCCCTCCGCCCTCCGCTGCGCTCCACTCCCGCAGGCGCTCGGCCCTGAGCCCTCGGTCCCCTCCCCGTCCGCCCGACAGGTAAGGCTCGGCTTGGCTTGGCCCGCCCCCGGCCCCGCCCATCGCTCACCTGGTGGACCACCCTGACCACGGTCCGCAACCTGCTGGAAGGGAGGATGCTCTGCTTCCCTCTTTGCCCTCTGACTGGCGTGTCTGTCTGTCTGTCTGTCCGCCTAACTCTTGTCTTCACTTCGCACTTGGTGTCCCCTTGCCTCCCGGCTCTGTGTCCCGCTGCCTGATCTGCTCCCTGGCACCGAACTGGACACTCACTTTTTCGTGCTTTGTGGCACTCTGCCTCGCGTGCGCCCTTGCTGCTCTTTCGGTGTACCGGGTCCTCCGCACTAGCCTTCTACCTTTGGGACCCAGTGTCTTTTTGTCTCTAACTCTGGGTGGTATCTCAGTTCGAGGACTCGTCTATCACCATTGGAAGAAGTCTCCAGAGACTGCCTGAGTGGGGGCAAAGCTGACCAGGGCGCCTCTGTTTCTTTCAACGACGCCCCCCGGAGGCTGGGTGTGTTCGGAACGCTAAACTCACCCAAAACTGGCATAGCCTGGCCTCACATTTTTTTTTCCCATTGGGGCTGGACTAGTGTTCGAGGGCACCTAGTTCCATTCTCTGGGATGGCTTGGGCTTTTCCCACCATGAGGCTTTTCAGACACAAGGGCTCAGCTGCCTTCCGGAGCCAGAGCTTGTGTTTAAGGAGTGAGTGTTCCTGGGTTTCCCTAACAAGTTTTGTCTGGGCATCTCAGCTGGGTACTCTCTTGGCCTTCACTCTTTCAGGCAGTGACCCTTGCTACTGCTGCTTGTCCCTTTAGTCCATCACCCCAGTCTGGTAGCAGACAAGATGTTCTCAACTGGTTTGTTGCTGTCACTCTGGGCTTGGGGTTCTGGAAGTAAGCAGTCTTACACAAAGGAGTGTAGGTCTGAGCCTTAGTGTCTCCGTCATAAAACAGGGACAATAGGATCTACCTGTAGGGATGAGAGAACACTCCTAGGTACTTTCGCGGTGCTGGTGGTGACAGGAGAGGGACTCTACAGTCCCTGGTTGAGGTGGGGGGGTGGAGGTCCACAGCCTGTCACAAAGTCCAGGCTTAGAGACCTTGCCACCATCCAAAATCCTATTCTCTGTACTTTCCCTGTCTTATCCTCACACTCAACACACATCCCCTGCCTGTGCATACAACCAGCCACAGTGACAGTGACCTCTCCCTCTGCATGAACAAGGTGGTGTGACTGTATAGGTGCTACCAATGCCCCAAGTGCATTGGAGGTGTCTGAAGCACTCATCCCAGCTGTGGACCTCTCTGTCTTGCCCCCAAGCCTCCTCGGTCCATGATGTCAGCTGTGAGCTGAGGTATTTGCCTCCTTCTGGTGGATTGACTTGCCAAGCCCTGAACCTGCTTTTTAATCCCTCATCCTTCCCCCATCCATCCATCATCTGTGGTCCGACAGTGATATGGCACACAGAGCAAGGAGGGCAGCTTCTGGAGATGCAGCCTTCGATCAGTAGGCTGGGTGGGGGCTCCCAGGCTGTTTTTGTTTGAGCTGCAGCCTGTGTTGCAATGAGGCAACAATGAAGATGGGGGCCTTCCCCATTCAGGCCCCTGCTGCTGCCTGTTACACAAACCCAGCTGTTACCATTCTAGTCTCCCCACCATCTCTGTTCTTGCATCCTCTGGTTGCAGCCTTGTGCAGGAAACCAGCTCAGCAGTTTCTTTAATCCTGGGAAGCTTACTCAGACCCTCTTGCCTCACTAAATGAAGATGGTGCCTTCTCTGTCTTCTTGGCTCTGAGTGTGGCCACTAAATTAACCACAGAAACCTCTATTGGCTCAGCCTTCTCCTTAGCCTTTTACTACAAGCCCGTCTACTTCCTAGGTTTCAGTAGCAATGGAAGGCATAAGCGTTTCTGTGCCCTGACTCACTTTGAGCCTTTGCTAGGGTCCATCCCTTCATCTATGTTTTCTCTCTGCTCTGTGTTTGGACTGAGCATACTATCTACTCAGGCTAAGATCAGGTGTCCCCTTCCTGGTTTGCTTGGCCTCTGTGTTTCTCATGACCCCAGGCTTGGTGTGAGAGTCTCCTTTCCCTACACGGGAGCTGGCTCTCCTTTCAGTGTGGTCCTAGAGCCTGGCACCCACTAAGTGTGATACACACACCCATCTGTCCTTAGTCAACAGGATAGAGATTAATGGAGGACTGCAGGCTGTAGCTTCCCCCTGCATTCTGCTGGGTCCTGCTGGGTCCTGCTGGCCAGACTGGAGGCAGACCTGGCTCCAGGGCAAGGACTTTGTTTGGAGACAGAGCAAGTGGCTGGGAAGTCCCTATGTTTCTGGAGCTGGGCTGGGCTCTAGAAAATAGGCCTGTTCTCCTTTTGTGCCTGATCACAGGAGAGAGATTCACCAGGCAGCCTGCCTTTGCATCCCAACTGGCCATCATTAGCTACTATGCCAACCGGAGTAATGTAACAGAGGTAGGATAGGTTATACACCCAGACCTCCTTGACCCTTGAAAAAAGTGGAGACTTTCTCCAATAGTAGCCATGGACATGCATGGCCCCTGTTCCGGTCTGTTTGGCCAGGATCTGCCTCTGTCTTGTCTGGCCTCCTCCTTTGCTGGTCCCATCCCAAAACTTCCTCTATAGCTGTGGCCTAGGGACAGATCCACTTTCCTGAAAGGTCACTGGAGCCAGGTACTTGTTGCTCTGGGCAAGCTTTCTGGGTCTAGCTTTGACAACCCGTGCCATATCACGGCCCAGCATTCAGCATCTGGCACATTCCTGTGCTAGGGTGAGGGTAGGAGGATCTTGAGGAGGATGGAGTGGATGAGGAGGATCTTTTAGATGCTATCTCTGTGCTGGATGCTGTGTTAAGACCCTAGTACATGTCGCTGATCCCTGATAATCACAGCAGTTGTATTGGAACTGCTTAAGAATGGTGGCTCAGTAGTTAGGAGTGCTTGTCGCTCTAGTGGAGGACCCATGTTTGATTCTCAGCACCCACCTAACAACTTACAACTGTCAGCTCCAGTCCCAGAGGATTGGAAGCACTCCTCTGACTTCAATGGGTACTGGGCACCAAGCATACATGTGGTGCACAAACATACAAGCAAGCAGAACACTAATAAACATCAGGTGTGGAGGTATGTGCCTTTAATCCTAGTACCCAGGAGGCAGAGGCAGGCAGATCTCTGTGTTCAAGACCAGCCTGGTCTACACAGCAAGTTCAGGATGGCCAAAGCTATACATAGAAACCCTGTCTTGAAAAGCCAAAACCAACCAAGCAAAAACAAAACAAAACAAACAAACAAACAAACAAAAACCCCTCCTCCACTTACACAAACAATGGGTGTGTGGGTGTAAGCAGGGTGTATGTGTGTTATGTGAGCAGGGTATGTGTCTATGTGTGTGTGCAGGGTGTGTGAAAGCAGGGTGTGTGTTATGTGTGCAAGGTGTGTGTGTTCATTGTGCAAGGTGTGTGTTGTGTGTGCGGTGTGTGTGATGTATGTAGGATGTTATATGTTATGTGGGCAGAGTGTGTTTATGAGCAGGTGAGGTGTGTCTGTGTGCAGGGTGTGTGTATGTCATATGTACAGAGTGTGTGTGTACATGATGTGTGTGTGTGTGTGTGTGTGTGTGTGTGTGTGTGTGTGTAGGGTGTGTGTTATGTGTATAGGGTATGTGTAAGAGAAGGGTGTGTGTGTAGAATCAATCAGGGCTAGTTATGAGCACAATAAACACAGACAAACCCACCTAAAAGGAAGCCAAAATTCATTTACCAGGACAATGACCCCTTTAGCCTAACCTGGAACTGTCAGAATGGTCCTGGTCCCCCATTGATCACCCTAGGAGAGCAGAAGGCTGCACACACTCAGAAACCTCCCATGCCCAGTCTACCCTGAGGCTCCCTCTCTTTCCCCTCCCCTCAGTGGAAGCAACAATATTACTGTTTCTATAAACCCTGCCTCCTTTGAATCTCACAATTCCCAGTGTGTTACAAGAGGAGAAAATAGAGGTTTCGAGTAGTTACGAGACTTGCCCAGACTCCTTTCACTGCGCTCAGTGAAGCTTGCCCAGGGCTCGTTTTGGTTTGCAATGTGTAAGTGTATGGTGTGTTTAACTTATTTTTCTCTTTGTCGGAGGCAAGATTCCTATCCTAGGCTGACTGACCTCAAGCTTGCTACGTAGCTGCAAGCAGGCGCTTAGAGATGCTATTCTTGGGGTACTCTCTCTCCTGTGAAAGGAGATGGAAGAGGGGAGAAGGGTTAGGCAATTCAACCCCATATTAACCCATCCTTAGTGTCTTTGTTGAAGTATAGAGATGCCTCATCAGAAATGGTTCCCACAAGAAACACTTTTTAGCTGGGCATGATAGCACAGGTCTTTAATTCCAACCCTGGGAAGGCAGAGGCCTGCAGATGTCTGTGAGTTCAAGGATAGCCCAGTCTACTAGCAAGTTCCTGGATTGTTAGAGCTATATAGTGATACTTTGTCTCAAAACAAGCAAACAAAGCTGGGCGTGGTGTAGCATGCCTTTAATCCCAGCACGCAGGAGGCAGAGGCAGGCGGATTTCTGAGTTCGAGGCCAGACTAATCTACAAAGTGAGTTCCAGGACAGCCAGGGCTATACAGAGAAACCCTGTCTTGAACACCCCCCCCCCCAAAAAAAAAAACAAGCAAACAAACAATCAAAAACCCAGCAGCAGCATCTGCCTGACAACCATGGGCCTGGATACAGTGTGGCTGCCAGAGAACACAGTGTTTAAATAGAGAATCCTTCAGCAGAAAGGCTGAAGAGCAGGTAGCGGGACAAGAAACATAGCAGGGCTAGGGACCAGGAGAAGTAACTCTGCCCAGAGGCCCATCTTGTCCGTGGCTGTCAATTCTGAGGAGAGAAGTCAGTTTTTGGTTCCAGGATCCACAAAGGAGAAGTTGCAAGATGGCCTGCCATGTACTATGGGCTAGAACCCCTGACCCAGATCCAGTAAGTAAGAAAAATTGTCTTGTGGATCCAAGGCTGCTCACCCTGGTAGTCCCAGAGGAGACAGCGTCTAGGTTGGGTTCTGATGGGTGCTTTCAGGACTGGGTATAGCTCAACTGGTGAAATACTTGTCTATCATGATAAAGCAATGGGTTTGATCCCCAGCACCACACAAACCAGTTAATTACACCTGTAATCCCAGCACTTAGGAGGTGGAGGCAGGAGGATCAAAAGCTCAGAGCCATCCTTTGCTACATAAGGTTAGCCTTGGCTACATGAGACCCAGTCTCTAAAACAAAAACAGACTGTCGTTTCCAGAGCTAGACTCTTCTTGGTCTCTGTGGGGTCTAAAGGGTCTTCCTAACAACCTTTAACAGTATACAATTGCCTCAAATTTCTTCCAAGCCTAAAAAGGCTCGTGTTTTCATGGGGGAGGGGCATTTGAGCATCTGAGATATATCCCAGGGGAACTGCCAGCAGCAGGACTCTCCTTGTCCCGCTACTTTACTGTGATAACCTGAACTCTGTTCTGAAGATCCCCTGACATGGGCAGCAGCCCTAACAAGGCCTGGTCCCCAGGTGCCATCCCATAGCCAAGTCCGTAAATGTCTCACTTGTGCCAGAGATCATCAGCCATCGGGAACGGGAGCAGAGAGCAAATATGGACCGACTCCTTGAAGACCTGGAGAGAGGGAGCAACAGACATAGGCTGTCAGAGTTGGAGTTCTGGGTCTCTCCTTGTAACCTTCACAAGTTATCCTTTGAGCCCATGCAAGGGTATCCCCCCCAAGCTCCCAGGGGAGTGTATCTATTACCTCCCCCTCTAGGGAACTGGCAGTCAGGACAGACAGATGACGACATGCCTCACTTCAGATCGTGAATCCCCAAGCTCCCTTGCAGACAGGACTCTGGGCACCGTGACACCCATTCTCCCAAGCTCTTTTTGTACTGATGTCATGAGGATGGAGGCCAGGGACTCTTGGCACATATTAAGCAAGCACTGAGCACAACCTCAGACCCAGTAGGGATGGGGGCACACGCCGTGGTGTGCCTGTGTAGTTCAAAAGAAACTTTTATGGAATTGGTTCTCTCCCCTCTCTTTTTTGTTTGCTTATTTTTTTGTTTTGTTTTGTTTTATTTAAGGACAAAGTCTTACTCTGTATCTTAGAACTCTAGCTCTGTCTAGGTCTACCCTGGAACTCACTATGAAAATCAGGCTGCCCTCCAACTCACTGAGAGATTCTTCTGCCTCCTAGGTGCTTGTGTTATAAAAACACCACCATCCCTAGCTCCAAAAATCTTTGGAGCAATGCAAATCTTTGAAATCTAACCTGTGATCCCAATAATGTGCAGAAAACCAACAAAAGTGATATTTTAATAAGCAGTAAGCACCTGCACTCACCAGTAACTCATTGCTGAAAAGATGATTCACCCTGACTTAGCTAAGCACACACAACTGAAAGCCTGCATGCAGGCTTCAGCCTCACTGAGCAGCATCCTGTGCAGCATCCTGTGCAGCATCCTGTGCAGCATCCTGTGCAGCTATGGCTCTGCACAGCTTTAGAATGTCTACTTCAGGTCAATCAGCAGGGCCGAACCCAGAGGCAGGGGCCAATGCGGAGGCCATAGAGGAGTGCTACTTACTGGCTTGCTCCAATGCTTTCTTAGAGAACTCAGGACTACCAGCCTAGGGGTGAGCCCGCTCACAATTGGCTGGGCTCTCCCACATCAATCAGTAATTAAGAAAATGCCCCACAGGCTTGCCTACAGCATCTGATGGAGGCATTTTCTGAACTGAGGCTCCCTCCTCTCAGATAACTCTAGCCTGTGTCAAGTTGACATAACTTGGCCAGCACCAGGCATGAACTCAGCCTGGCTTCACATTGTCCTCCGTGCCAGAGTGCCCTGGAACTAGTGCTAGAATTCTCTGTGGGTACCCCACAGCGTTCCTCAGAGAACCAGAAGAAAAAAAACCCAGGTCATGGTGAGTGTCCCTTGTGTTTAAACCAGATAAAGGGCCTGGACACATGAAACCACAGAAAACCAGGTGTGGGGGTATACCCCAGGAACCCCAGAACTCTCTGTGGGGAGTGGAGACAATAGGATCAAGAGTTCAAGGTTATCCTTGGCTACCTGATGCCAACCTGGACTACGTTAAACATTAAACTCTGTTTCAGCTGGGCGTGGTAGTGTACACCTTTAATCACAGCACTGGGGAGACAGGAGGCAGGTGGATCCCCAAGTTCTAGGCCAGCCTGGTCTGCAGAGAGAGTTTCCAGGGCAGCTAGGACTACACAAAGAAACTCTGTCTTGGGATCTCTCTCTCTCTCTCTCTCTCTCTCTCTCTCTCTCTCACACACACACACACTTAGTAGATACCTCATTGAGAACATTTATCATTTTGTATTTGTTTTTTTTAATAGATTAAATTTCTAAATTAAATTCATACATTTTCTAGTGCTGGGGCATGAAACAGGGCCTCGTGAGAAGTAGGTAGGCCAGAAGTCTACCACCGAGCTCCATCCCCGGTACTATATTCCTACAATCGATTTTTAAAACCCAATTGTTTGGGTGTGGTGCCACGCCCATTTAATTCCGGCACTTGTGAGGCCAAGGCAGGCAAATCTCTGAGCTAGAGGCCAACCTGGCCTAGGAGTTTCAGGGAAACCAGGCCTACATAATGAGACCCTATTTCAATTACCACCACCCCATCCCCCATCCAATAAACAGACTAACCAGCAAACAGAAAAAACACCTAATTAGACTCAGATGCTTCTGAGTTTTTAAAGTATTTGCATCAGGAGGAGTAGGAGGCTGGGGTTAAGGACCTGGTGTTGCATCAAGGTCTCTGAGTGAACTTGGATCAAGCCACCCAGTCTTTAGACCCAGCAGAGCAGCCCTTCCCACAAGATGCTCCAGCCAGCATCTACCCCAGCCCACCGTGCAACCAGTGGGCAGAGCCAGTCAGCGAGGCAGGAATGCAGGCTCCGCAGCTGTTGTGGGAGGCCAGGTGGTCAGACTCCACAGTTGTCTGCCAGGCTTGTTATTGCTGCGGGAGCCTCCCCCTCCCCCCCCCCCCCCCCCCGCCCTCCTCCCTCACCAGTGCTGTGTGCCCTATCCCATGCAGGGCTGTTGGTGGGAGAGGTTTCAGGAATTAAAGCTTGCTTCAGCTGGTTGGATGCCTCATTTGCATATGACACTGCCTCCTGCTGCCTCCTGGATGGAGACTGGCTACTAGACAACTCTCTCCCCACTGTGCCAGGCAAGACAGAGCCCGAATTCAAGCCCCCCTATCCCCTTCCTCCGCCCCTCCCACTTCTTCCTCAGGTTCATGTTTTTCCTTGCCAATTTCTGGCTCTCACTTCTCAGCAGGACCCCTGCGCTCACCAGTAGAGATACTGGTCACAGCAAATACAGGGAAGAATGACATCAGACAGACAATCCTCAGCACTGAACATAAGCACTATGATAAGCACTATGTCCCCTGTGCACAGGGAACCCAAGAGCCCAGGCCAGGAACTGTGTTTTATTGTCTGAGGGCCTCAGTCTCTTCTTATATTCATTTTTGTTTTTATTGTTTTGAGACAGAGTCTCTCACTCTTAGCTCAGGCTGCCCAGAATTCACTATCTAGCCTAGGCTGTCCTCAAACCAATGGTAATCTTTCCGCCTTGGTTTCCCAAATGCTGAGGATGGCCGGTATGAGCCACCATACCCTCCCTGCTGTTATCCTCATTTTTTAAATGTGGAGATGGCGCCAAGCAGTTGAGGGGTTTAAACACCACAGAGTGGATCACTCTCATATCTGATTTGATTTTGAGGATTCGCTGCTAGGCCTCACTGGAGACTGGGTCATCCTTGGGGACCATCCTCACTGTGGGAAGGAACAGTTCTGAGCCAGTCTCAGACTTTGGGAACAAGCCACACAGGGCTAGAGGAGGGGAGCACCTGCCTTGCTTTGTGCGCAAATGCTTGGCACTTTGTGACACAGCCTCCAACTGGCTTTCAGAGTGACAGGAATGGATTGGAGCCCATCTTCACTGGGGATCCTTGGCACCGTTTCTGTGGTGGCCCATGTTTCCCAAGTGGCTCTCTGCCAGGCTGGCATCCTGACTGCTGGACTATGCCAAGATATTCTTACAAATCCCTGGAGTTTGGAGAGGGGGCTCTGTGAAGTCTGCCAGCTCCTGTGCACACACATGCACGTGCATGCACACACACGCACCAGATTTACATACATCCACAAACCTGGTCACCAGTACTTATGCATACAGAATCCTAGATGTCCTGCAGGGCTGAGGGTGGCTTAGGCGCCCTTAGGAGATACCAGCATGAAGAGCTATCATCATGCGTGGGGGAGCACCAGTATGGAGGAGGAGCACTTGGGGGAGCACTAGAATGGAGGAGGAACATCAGCGGAAGGGAACATTACACCCAGTACCTTGGGCGAATTATTGAGGTGGGGCTGACTGAGGCCTTACAAAGGAAGGGGCATTTGGAACGGATGGGTTTGTCAAAGAAAGATGGTGTTGAGGGGAGACATGGTTCCAAGCAAGAGGGAGTGTCTGAAGTGTCCCCACAGGCTTCGAAGGGGAGAAAGCAAGGCACCAAGGGTATGCTGGGCCTATGTTACACAAAGCTTTCGAATGTTAAAGTGAAGAGATGGGTTAAGTGGGAAGATAAGGGAGCCATGAACAGTCTTTAGTAGTTGAAAGTCATTGTGGGAGGTCCTGGCGACTATGCTCAGGGACGGGGGCAGGATGGGGCTGTTAAGGTCTGAGAAGAGGGTGGGTCCGTGTGGGTGTGTTGGCATGGTGCATTGAAGTCCTGCCTTCTGCCCAGCCTGGCTGCGTGTGTGTGTGTGTGTGTGTGTGTGTGTGTGTGTGTGTGTGATTAATCCGGAGAAAAGGGAGGGAAGGAACAGGAAACCGTTGTTGAGTCGGGGTTCCCACATGCAACGGATGAGCCCACACCACACAGAACGTGACAACGGGATGCTTGCCAGTGGGAACAGGAGGGTGGCTTGCCTGGAGCTTTTCATATATGGGTGGGTTTGGGTTGTTGTTGTTGTTTTTTTTTTTAAAGATTTGTTTTCTATCTCTTTAATTTTTATTTATGTGTTTGTCTGCATGCATGTTTCTACATCATGTTTCTACATCATGCATATACAGTCGCCCATGGAGGTCAGAAAAGTGCATGGCACTCCCTGATACTGGTCTTATGAGCTGCCGTGTGTGTGTGTGTGTGTGTGTGTGTGTGTGTGTGCCGTGTGTGTGTGTGCCGTGTGTGTGTGTGTGTGTGTGTGTGTGTGTGTGCTGGGAACTGAGCCCCGATCCTCTGTAAGAGCAACAAATGCTCCCAGTGTGTGTGTGTGTGTGTGTGTATGTATGAGAGAGAGAGAGAGAGAGAGAGAGAGAGAGAGAGAAAGAAAGATGGTAGGGGACAGGGGACATAGTGCTCAAATACAGGTCAAAGAACAACTTGCAGAAATCAGTTCTCTCCTTCCAACATGTGCATCACAGGGGTTGAACTCAGGCCATCAGGCCCTTTTACCTGTTAAGCCATCTCTTAGGCCCTGTTTTTTAATCTCTCTCTCTCTCTTTTTAAAAAGATTTATTTATTTATTTTATGTATATGAGTACACTATAGCTGTACAGATGGTTGTGAACCTTCATGTGGTTGTTGGGAATTGAATTTTAGGACCTCTGCTCGCTCCGGTCAGTCCCACTTGCTCTGGTAGGTCAGCCCTGCTCGCTCCGGTGAGTCCCACTTGCTCTGGTAGGTCAGCCCTGCTCGCGCCGGTGAGTCCCACTTGCTCTGGTAGGTCAGCCCTGCTCGCTCCGGTCAACTCTGCTCCCTCGGTCCCTGCTTGCTCCAGTCCAAAGGTTTATTTATTATTATACATAAGTACACTGTAGCTGTCTTCAGATGCACCAGCAGAGGGCGTCAGATCTCATTACGGGTGGTTGTGAGCTACCATGTGGTTGCTGGGATTTGAACTCAGGACCTTCAGAAGAGCAGTCAGTGCTGAGCCATCTTGCTAGCCCCCATTAATTTCTCTTTAAAAGAGCTCTCTCTCTCTCTCCCCTTTCTCTGCCCCCTCCCCCACCAACTCCCTACATAGCCAAGGATGGCCTCAAACTCCTGAACCTCCTGTCTCTACCACCTGAGTCCTGGGATTAGAGGTGTGCACCACTACACACCAGTCTATGCAGGGCTGAGGATCGAACATGGCGGGGGGGGGGGGTTGTACATGCTAGGAAATCTCTCTATCAAACAAACTATCTTCCCAGCCTTGATGGTGGATGTTGTTTTAAAACAAAAATCAATGAAGACTCAGGAGCTGGCCGCTGTGGTGAAAGCCTGTTAGCTGAGAGAGGCAGAGAACGCACCCAACTAACTTCCCCACTCCATCTATTTCCCAGTAGGAAAAAGCTCTTTCTCCTTACCACTCAATATCCCTCCTTTTCTACTTCCTCTTGACCTATCGTTGACTTTATTTAACTCCTGTTTACAGAAAGCTCTTTGGATTAAAGGTGAGTGTTAGGCTTAGCCACACCATGACAAAGTTTTTTCCAGTTTCTAATCCTAGGGTTCACAATGTGATCAAGCATCCTGAGACAGGGGATGGGCTTTCTCACTTGATTCTGCAAGGGAAGAGCTGTTCTCCAAGACCACACCCAGGCTGATAGGGAAGCTCTGAGGGTCACTGACTTTGTGACTCCATGGGGACAGCAAGCTGGCTTCAAAGCACCTCAGATCTTGATCTCAAGATAGCAGAGGAAACAGGAAGCCAGGAGATCTGGTGACATTCATCTAGTCAGTGGCTCTGAGAGGAGCCCAGGGCCCCAGGTGAAGAGGAGCGTGGAGAGAAATGTGGTTCTTTCTTAGCCTTGTGGGTCAGCGAGGTGGTGACTCCAAGGCTGGGCATGGCAGCCCCTGCTTCCAGTTGTTAAAGACCAGCCTGACTGAGGTGGTCCTGAGGGCTTCAGAAGCTGGGCCAGCTAGAGTGAGGGATGCTGGGAACCAGGGAATCTTCCAGACCTAATTATAAAGCCACAAATCACAAAGAAATGGTGGTATCAGCACCTTGGGGACCCTAATGGAATCCTGTGCCATAAAAATTCAATCAGCCAGCTGACCTGGTATGAGCCTGGCCAGGGCGGTGAGGCTGGGGTGGATACGGTTGCTACAGGCAGGAGGGTCCTCAGGGACTGGCAGACATGTCCCATCCACCCGCTACATCCAGGCCCTCTGAAACAGTCCTCTGGACCCACTGGGCTCAGCCTCATGCTTGGGCACTGAATCTCCAAGAGGCTCTGCTTTGCCTAAGATGGGTACGAGAACAGGTTGGCTTGCTCTACTCTGTGTGTATGTGGCAGAGAGGGGATGGTCAGAGTCATTTCTGCACAGCCATTCCCAAAGCCCTCAGCTCCATGGGACAATGCCGGAACCTCTGGAGAATCTCAAAGCTCATGGGAACTGACAAACAGATGCATGCTTGTCATCCTAGCACTATAGAGGCAGAGGCAGGCAGGCAAGAGAAGCAGAGATTCCAAGTCTCCTTTCATTATATAATGAGTTCCAGGCCAACCTGGGCTCCATGAGATTCTATCAAAGGTGGGGAGAGTGGATAATAGGGACAATGACAGAGCTAAGCCACTCTGGACAGCCACATGAGGCCCAGAGGGCAGACACTTGCTCATAAGGTGTAACTCACCATCCTGCAACTGTCTCCTACATCAGGAATATGGGGGAAATGACAGGAGTCACCATAGAGAGGTGCTAAGGAAATAGAGCACTCCAGTTTCTGGATGTGAGATACAGGTCAAATCTCAGCGGCAAGGGGTATGTTCTGGGCTCTAAGAAGCTCAGCTGTGTCTCAGAGGGCTTGGCTAAGGGCAAAGGCAGAGAAAGGACATCTAGACTAGTCTGGAAGCCAAAGATCCTCAGCCTCAGGTGATTTTAAATTTTTATTTTATTTTATGTGTATGGCTGTTTTGCCTGCATGTGTGTCTGGGCACTGTGTGCATGCAGTACCCAAGGAGACCAGAAGAGGGCGATAGCTCTTCAGAACTGGAATTATAGATGGTTGTGAATGGCCATGTGGGTGCTGAGAACAAAGCAGCAAGTGTCCTTAACCACTGAGCCATCTTCCCAGCCCTGTAAGGACTATCCTTTGTGGAGGAACCGAACTCTGAATCGTGGTGTGGGTGTGCCCACCTGCTCTCTTGGCCTCCTCCTATCAGAAATCATTCACATCACCCCGTTTTGACATGTTGAAATGACCGCAGCAGCACTTGGTGATTCACACCTATCATCCCAGCATGCAGGATCCTGAAGCAGATGGAGCAGCATGAATTCAAGGCCGGCATGATCCTGTCTCAAAATAATAATAATAATAATAATTTGGTTTAAAGGAAGACAGACAGACAGACAGACAGACAGAAAGAAAGAAAGAAAGAAAGAAAGAAAGAAAGAAAGAGCCAGATGTGGTGGTGTATTCCTTCAATCCCAGTACTCAGGAGGCAGAGGAAGGTGAATCTCTGTGAGTTTGAGACCAGCCTTGCCTATATAACAAGTTCTAGGTCCACACAGAAAGACCTTGTCTCAAGGAGGGGAACAGAAGCTGGAGAAATGGTTCTCTTAGGTTAAGAGTGCTTGTTGTTTGACGCTCTTGTAAAAGACCTGAATTTGGTTCCCAGCACCCATCCATAGCAGGCTGCTCAGAACCCAGCTCCAGGGGATCCAGTGCCCTCTTCTGGCCTCCCCAGGTATTGCACTTACGTGACATCATTAACAATTTTAAAAGGGAGAAAAAGTAGGTAAAGGAATTTGCTGTGAAGCCGGAGTGTGGTCCTTGACCCACGGAGAGAACTGACTTCCGCATGCACACACACCATACATAACAAATAAATGAATGTAAGCGAATGAATTTTTTAATCTTCCCCCAAAAGGGAAGAAGCTGGGCACGGTGGTTCATGCCTGCAATTCTGATGCTTGAGGGATGGAGGCGGGAGGAACAGTTCTCCTCCTGCTATTCCAGGCTACACGAGACTGTCTCAAAACCAACATAAAACCTCAATTAACAACAACAGTCCAGGGGCTGGTGAGATGGCTCAGTGGGTAAGAGCACTGACTGCTCTTCCAAAGGTCCTCAGTTCAAATCCCAGCAACCACATGGTGGCTCACAACCATCCGTAATGAGATCTGACGCCCTCTTCTGGTGTGTCTGAAGACAGCTACAGTGTACTTATGTATAATAATAAATAAATCTTTGGGCCAGAGCGAGCAGAGTTCCTAAAATTCAATTCCCAACAACCACGTAAAGGCTTACAATCATCTGTACAGCTACAGTGTGCTCATATCCATAAGATAAATAAATATTAAAGAATATAATCCAAAAAACATTTTAAAAGTTAAAATCAGAAATGTGTACAGGGAGCCGAGTCTCCTCCACCCACGAGGGGAAAGCATTTTGGATGATGGGATGCAGATATGGAACCTTGGGAGGGGATGTCGTGTATGTGTGTGTGTGGGGGGGAGCTGTGTACAGCACTCATGATGCTGGTTTTCTTTCAGGGAGAGCCAATGGCAGGGTGCCCCGTCCTCAGGGTCCCCACGCTGTTCCTGATCCTCCTGCTGTTTCCAGAGCTCCACACGGCAGGCACCCTTGCATCTGGATCCTCTGCCCGGAACCTGCCGGAGACCCACTCCCACCTCCCCAGCTCTGCACTGTGGGTGTCCCAGGCAAGCCATCATGGCCGTCGGGGCCTGGGGAAGAAAGACAGGGGCCCAGGCAGGCCTAGCCGGGCCCAGGAGGGGGCTGTGGTCAGTGCTACCAAGCAGGCTTCCCAGATGACACTCGGACAGCCCCCTGCTGGCCTTCTGCAGAATAAGGAGCTGCTTCTGGGGCTGACTTTGCCCTACCCCGAGAAGGAGGCCCGGTCTCCCGGTTGGGAGAGGGTGAAGAAACGTGGCAGAGAACACAAGAGACGCAGGGACCGTCTGCGACTGCACCGAGGTAGCTGGAGACCTGGGGGGAGGAGGGAACTACACGGGAGAAGGCTCTAATCCAGTGCCAAGAGCAGGAAGTGGTCGTAAAGTCTGCGTGTTAAGCCCCCGCACCCCGAAGAGACCATTCAGAGGTCTCCACCTAGGGCAGAAGGGGTACCCAGAAGAGGGGAGGCATCTTCCTGAAGTCAGAGTGGCCTGGCAGGCAGGGAAAGGCTAAGGGAGAGACCTGGGAGAGAGACAGGGGTGAAAGAGAGGAAACTGACATAGAAGTTCTGCTCCCTTAGGCAATCAGTCACCTTGCATCTGACCTAAATCCACCCTACTCACAGCTTCCCTGCGTACAGACAGAACGGCTGGAGTCTTCCTCCTAGCACATCCTTTAGTGAGCTCTGGAGCAGAGTCTGGGTGGAGAGCTTGCACTCTAAAGCCAGATCTGCTGAGACCCGTGTCTGACTCCGCTACTAGCGAGTTTGTGCCTTGAGCGAGTCCCCTTCCTAAGCCTCGCTTTGTCCTGCTGCAAAGATGCCACCCAACCTTAGTGCAAGAGGGAGCTGATGCTCACAAAGCCTAGGGAAACTGCTACTAAACCCTTGGCTCCCCAGTCGGCATCCTCCAACCCTGAACACCAGCGACACCGTGTGGCGATCACTGGGAGATGCGGCACAAAGCAGGAGAGAGGTTGACTTGGGATGGGGAATGCAGGACGTCCAGCCTGCAGTTGCTTGGTTGTGAGACAAAGCATCATAGAAGAAGCCTAGAACTGACACCTCATGGTGCCCAGCGGCCCAGAGAAGGAGGAGGAAGAGAGAGAAAGACAGATAGACACAGAGAGGAGGGATGAGAGAGGAGAAGGGGGAGGAAGGAAGAGACAGCGCAGGAACATCTGGGTCCCCATATCTCCTTCAAAGACACCCTGATGACTCAAGTTTCCTCTGCTAGGCCTCATCTCCCAGAGGGCCCTACTGTTTCCATGGAGAGCCACTGGCTGGAGAGCCAAGTTTTTCTTTGTTTTTGTTTTTTTTTAAGATTTATTTTTATTTTTAATTATGTGTATGTGTGTGTGGAGGTGGGGTGGTGTATGTGTATGTGAGTATGGGTGCCACCAGAGGCCACAGTCATCAGATCCCCAGGAGCTGGAGTTAAACAAAGTTGTGAGCCGCCTGACATGGGTGCTAGGAATTGAACTCAGGCCCTCTGCAAGAGCAGGACGTCTCTTAACTGCTGCATCATCTCTCCAGCCCCAAGACCAAGCCCTGGGTCCTCGGGCGCATCAAAGACATAAACTTCAGTGTCCTGAGAGAGAGAAGTCACCGTCCCATGTCTGCCTGTGTTCAACCTTCCTTAACACACTCTCTGCCTCCATTCCCTGTGCTCCTGCGGTCACCCAGGCCCAAACGAACAGTCTCCAGCAAACCTGAGACTCACCAGCCAGCGGGCCTCTGCCCAGCCTCACCTGGCCCTGAGCCTGCACAGGCCACCTGTGACTGCCTGTAGGGGCAGAACAACAACGCCACAGATGGGTTGGTGGGGTTCACAGGGTATTATTTCTCTAAGAAGAAACTGGAGCAGCCTCAGCCTGCTTCTCCTGTGGATAGCAACAGGAGTGGAGTAGGGCAGGAACTGCCTCCCTGCCAGGTCGACTGAGACCCCTACGTGGCAACACATGCCCTCCCATTCTCGAGATCCCCTCTGCCAGTTTAGAAGATGTTGATGCCTTGAGGACTCACATGGGGCCCATAGTTTCCACGAAGTGATGGCTTCAGTGAAACGGCAGGGATGTCCTGAGGGAGGGTGACATGGTGGCAGAGGGCAGGTGAAGTCCACAGGCCAGGCCAGGCCAGTTTATCAGCATTTGGGAAACCTCAGATTGACTGGGGTTCATTTCTGCAACTCCTCCAGCCTCTGTCCTGGTCCCATTGCTTGTGACCCTCTGCTGACCCTGTGTTGTTCCCTGCCACTCTCAGTATCCCACACCCAGGTGTCTTTCAAGATGGCCCCAGGAGTTAAAAGCATCAGGTTTGCACTCAGGACTGAGGTTCAAATCCACGCTCTGCCAGGCACGAGCTGTTTGTCCTTGGCGAAACTGCCTAACCTCTCTGGCTCAGGCTCCTCCCCTGTTCATGAGCAGAGCAGCAACTACTTCTCAAGAGTCCCTGCGGAAGTTAGATGAAGTCATTATCATGGAGGGGTTCACTGGGGACCCAGCATGCCAGGTGCAATATCAAGAAGCACATGCGTGTGCATGCATGTGTACATGAGTATGTGTGTACGTGTTCGTGTGTGTGTGTAAGCAGTGGCTCTCCTCCCAGCTACCTCAAAGGCTTCTCCCCAAGCAGTGTCTTCAACCTCCATAAACCTCACCTCCTCCAGGAAGTCTTCTATGATTTTATGTAACTGGCTAACCTCAGGCATCCTGAATCCAGACTTACTAGGCTGTAGCTTCTAGTGGAGAATCCTCTGTTCACACACCGACCCCTCCCCAATGACTGACCTCTTTCCAGGTCTCTAGCAGGGTAGACAGCAAGGATGATGGGTAGATCAAGGGCTCATGATGCCCAGCAGCCTTACACAGTACACAGTGGGGTGGCACAGCAGAGAAGACAGGATGCCCTGTAGGTAGACACCGAACAGCAGGTGGGTCAGCCTGTGCTTGCCTTGTCTCAGGCCGAGCTGCCATCCGTGGCCCCAGCTCCCTCATGAAGAAGGTGGAACCCTCTGAAGACCGGATGCTGGAGGGTACCATGGAGGAGTCTTCCACTAGCCTGGCCCCCACCATGTTCTTCCTGACCATGGCAGACGGTGCCACGCCTACTACAGAAGAGTCCCGGATCCTGCCTGTCACGTCCTTGCGGCCCCAGGTAGGGGCCCCAGGAGGCCTTGAATCTGAACACGCCTTTAAGCCTCATGCAAGCTGCCTGTCAGGGTTCCCTAGATGAACAGAGTGATAGTGTGAATGTATATATCTAGGGATTTATTAGAGTGGCTTACAGGCTGTGGTCCGGCTAGTCCAAAAGCAGCTGTCTCCCGATGGAAAGGCAAGACTCCAAGGCTGGCTAGCTCAGGGGTCTTTGGGCTGTGTTGGATTCTGAAGGAGCAGGTTCTAAGACCAGCAAAGGAATGCCTCAGCAGCAGGATAGGTGAACTTGCCAGCGAGAGTCAGGGCAAGCAGGCAAAAAAGCAAACGCTTCCTCCTTCCCTGTCCTTTCCTGGAGGCTGCCTCAAGAAGGCGTGGCCCACACTTGAGGTGGGGCTTCCTGCTTCAACCATCCAGTCAGGAGAAGTCCCTCACAGGTGTGCCCAGCTGCTTGAGTTGATTCACCTCCTGTTCCACTTAGGTAGACTGAGGCACAGTGGGGTGGTAGTGAACACCGTTAAGCTCCGACTCCACCAGGTAGTCTGTCTGTAGAGGGGCTGCCAGCACCCAGAGAACATGGTTAGGGCTCGGGCTGAGGACAACCAGGAAGCCAATTCCATCTCAGCATGTCGTTCTCTGCACACACAGAGGTGGGACTGTTGTGGAGGACGTTTAAAGTCTGGAAGAGTACAGAAAGCAGCCACGGTGATTTAAAGCCCAGATCTAGGGACTAAAGAGATGGCTCAGATGTTAAGAGCACTGACTGCTCATCTAGGGGTCCTGAGTTCAATTCCCAGCAATGCTCACAACCATCTGTAATGAGATCTGATGCCCGCTTCTGGTGTGTCTGAAGACAGTGACAGTGTACTCATATAATAAATAAATAAATAAATAAATAAATAAATAAATAAATAAATAAATCATTTTAAAAAAAAACAGATCTAGAATGGCATAGTCAGTTGGGGGGCTGACTTATCTACTCCCCAACTCTGAAAAAGAAAGTGGAAAGAAAACAGGGGGAGCAGAGGGGTTGGGAGGGGATTGCACAAATCTAGGGGTTGGTGATTCTAGAAGAAAGGGACAGGCATTCACCAGGTCATTCTTGCCGATAGCTTAGAAAGTTTTGTTTTGTTTTCAAAATAAAATCTTTCAGTGCCAGATGTGGTGTCTTACATCTACAATCCCAACCCTTGGGAGACAGAGGACAGGGGCAGTGGCATCACCACAGAATTGAGGCCAGCCTGGGCTACAACAGGAACTCTCGGCCAACTGGGCTACGAAGTGGGACCCTGTCTCAAAACAAACTAAAACACTGTTTTGCTTTCAAAATGAAGTAATACCATTGAAATGGATCATATATATATGTGTGTATATTGATGAGATAGAATACATATGTGTATATTGATGAGAATACAATATTACAATATGTAGCTCTGATGGTAAAATGTTTCCTTAGCATGCCTGGAGCCCTAGGTTTGATTCTCAGCACTGTATAAAATAGGCAAGCTGGTACGTGACAATTATCCCAGCATTCGGGAGGTGGGGGCTGGAGGATCAGGAGTCTGAGATTGTCCTTGGCTACACAGTGACTTTGGGACCAGTCAGGGCTCTGTGATATTCTACTTCAGAAAGGAAGGAAGAAAGAAATGGAGGGGGAGGGAGAGAAAGAGAGAGGCAGTGCCACTGCTGTGCCGCTCTGTTTTGTGAGTTCTTGCTCATCTCTTGCTGTGCCTTGTTTAAACTGATTGTTTTTATTTAATTATGTATGTCTGTGGGGAGGGTGATATACACACATGAGCGGAGGTACCTTTGGAGGCCAGAGGCACCACATCTCCTGGAGCTGGAGTTACAGGCATTTGTGAACCTCCTGACGTGGGCACTGGGAACTGAACAGCACTCGGGAGGCAGAGGCAGGCAGATTTCTGAGTTCAAGGCTAGACTGATCTACAAAGTGAGTTCCAGGACAGCCAGGGCTACACAGAGAAACCCTGTCTCGAAAAAAAAAAAAAAAAAAAAAAAAAAAAGATGTGTGTGTATGCACATGTGTGTGGAAATAGTGCACATACAGGCTTTAGCTCTTCCGGGCATCGCTGTCAGGTTGGACCACATCTCCTGAGTATCAGGAGACGGCTGTAGATATTCTTTGTCCTCTTTCTTCATCTTGCCATCCTGAGAGTCATGCCAACGCCGAGGCCATGAACAGGTAGTTATGGTCCGTGCCTTGCTGAACCCTGGTGATCATGTATATGAGCACTCAGCCATGGTATCGGGTCCTCAGTAGTCTCCAGACTATTGGTGGGGGCTGTGAGTGGAATTGAAGGCTGTGCATGGTCTCTATAGGACTCTTCAGAGGAAGGGAAAGGGAAGTGAGCAGTGGGCCACGTCTGGTTCCCTCCCTGACGTGTTTAGAAATGCTGAGCAATCAGAACAGCCTCTCTAGCCACTATCTTGACATCTTCAGCATGGATTCCAGGATCCAAGCAGAAAACAAGGTGGCCTTGTCCTCTGGCCTCTGGCCTTGAGATCCCAGGTTCCCAGTCCCTTCACTTCGAAGGCTCCAGGTCCCCTCTCCTGCCTTGACTTCTGCAGACACAGCCCAGGTCTGATGGGGAGGTGATGCCTACACTGGACATGGCCTTATTTGACTGGACGGATTATGAAGACTTAAAGCCAGAGGTCTGGCCTTCTGCAAAAAAGAAAGGTATGTCCACTTTGCCACCCCACCCCACGCTTAGACTCCTCTCTCCAGCATCTATTGGTGAAGGACATTTGCTGAGACCAGAATGACCTACAGGTATCCAAAGGTGGGCTGGAGTCCATTGATGTAAGCTGGACCTGACACTCACTGGGACAAGCCATAACCCTCACTTACTGCATGCTACTCGGGACCCTTGTCTCTTTAGGGAAGAAAGTGAAAGCAAAGAGAGAGAGAGAGAAAGGCAGAGGGTCTTGTCCAAGTCGTACCGTGGGAGTGGCCATCTGGCACCATGACACCCAAGTCTTGTGCTTAATCTAATCACAAATTTTCTTGTCCCCAGAGAAACACTGGAGTCATTTTACCAGTGATGGTAACGAGACCTCGCCAGCTGAGGGGGATCCGTGTGACCATCACCAGGATTGCTTGCCAGGTATTCTACCCCCCCAACACCCACCCTTGAGGCACCAGGCTGGGAGGGAATACCAGTAAGGTAATTGAGACAGGGCTTGGGAGCAAGCCAGGGAGTAGTGGCCCTTTATTCGCAATACGGAGAAGCTACAGTGTCCACCAGTTTTTCCTGAGGGTCCTTATCAGCGGCCACCAATTTCCTGAGAGTCACTACCATACACTGACTCACAGAATGACCTCAGAAAGAGGTGGTGGAGGGGAAGGGAGGGGAGAGAGCAAGCGAGCCTGGGCCAACTTGGTTCCTAAGCTTCTTACCCATATCCCACCCTGCCCTGAGTCAGATGGCCTGCTCCTAACCTTGTCCTCTAAACACCCGCAGGGGTTAATTCAGTCTCCTCATCATGGCACCAACTGGCATTCTAGGGACAGTGTAAGTGACACTGTTGCTTGTTCAACAGCTCTACCTATCAGGTCAGGATAAATGGAAGGGGCCTTCTGTTTGATTAGAGTCCGGACTGATGGCCCTGTGGCATCCAGAGGACCTCTTCAGAGCAGACTGGGATAGACTTAGATGCTGTGGAGGGGAAATGCCTACCATCAGAGCACTTGGGAGGTGGAGGCAGGAAGATCAAGAGTTCAAGGTCGTCTTGGGGGTACAGAGAGAGTTCCAGGCCAGACCCTGTCTTGGGTGCTTATCTAGGACATTGGTGGTTATATTTATTAAAGGCAAGAGAGGAAACAAGATGACAGGAAAACCTCGGGTCTGATGTCATGCTGGCTCTGCAGGAGCTGTGGAGAAAATCCTGCCAGAAAAGCCCTGTGCTGAGCAGAATGGTGGCCCCGGTGCTGGCTGGCGGTTGCCTGAAGCTGCTGAGGAAGGGGTGGTTGGGACATGAGCCAAGGTGGCCCCTGAAACTGCTCACAGCAGGAGACCAGTGACTCATGTCCCTTCTTGCCACTAAATAATGAGTGCTTTGGGAGACGAGAGGGGGCTGGAGAGACCCAAGGAGCCATCTCCAAGGCACCACATCAGTAGGAGAGTCTGCAAAGTAGAAGCCATTCGGCATTGCAGAAGACACACAGCGCAGACAGGCTGTCTGCATCCTGAGTGTGAAGAAAAAGCTGAAGTCAGGGCCAACAGGACAGAACTTGGAAGCTAGCTTTGTAATGGGCAAAGAGATGCCTCGGCCCTGCCTAGATTTGCCCTGAACCCTACCTACCCCCACGCCCAGGGCTTCAGTTTCCCCATCTGTCCAAGAGGATGTTGTTGGTCCATGATCCCGGAGGCCCCTTGCAGCTCTCAGCAGACTCTACCTCTGGCACCCCTAGCTGTTACAACCCCATCCCTGGGAAGTAAAACCCCACACCACCTTTGATCCTCCCATGATCAATCAAGTGGCCCATCTGGGGAGGCTCAAGTCTCTGCCACCCGTCTCTGGGGACTTTATCCATGACATCCAGCAGCGGTCCCGGCCCAGAGCCTTGCACACCAGATGGCCTGCTAGGGCATGGCCTGCCACACATATGATGGATCTCCTGTCCCGTGGGACTCTGTAGGGCGGGCGGCAGGCAGGGAGGAGCCGCTCAGCTTGGCTGACCACATGTGCTTGCTATGTTGCCAGGAACTTGCTGTGACCTCCGGGAACATCTCTGCACACCCCACAACCGCGGCCTCAACAACAAATGTTTCGACGACTGCATGTGCATGGAAGGTCAGTCCGGAGCCTGGGAAGGGGAGAGCCCTCCTCCACCGACTCTGCTCCCAGAACCGTGAAGCCTTTGTGTCCCAGCCAGCTCCGCAATGAGTGGGGCACGGGGTTTCCCGGCAGAGGGTGGATGTGGATGGAGGGGCTGCGGAAAAGGGAGTGGGTAGGAGAACCCCCTGGGAACTGAAGGCTCCAGTAGGAACAGCTTCGCTGGGGCCTTCCAATCTGTCAGCTCCGTGTGCTTCCATCCCTGGCACTGGCTCCCAGATTTGTATTTCTCACCGCTTGAAATCCAAGCTGGCACGATCGCTCGGGATCAGGACGGGGAGAAGGGAGGAGACAAAAACATAGTTCTTTAAATAAGATCCAACCTGAGAAGGCTGGCGCTTCTCAGTAGAATTCTAGATAGGAGGCTTTCCAGGTGAGATAGTGGGGAGGCCGGAGCTGGGTGGGTTTCCAAGCAGTCACTGGGAGAGGCTCGCTGGGTTATTCCTTTAACTGCCCTGAGCACCAGCCTCGAGAGGAAGCATGTGCCCACCGCGCACATGTGCCTGTTGGTGCCTGCTCTACGCTGAGTTCTTTCTTTCCTGGAAATGTTCTAAGGCAGAGCTATGCTGAGTTGCATAGACTGTTCTCAAAGTCATGATTCTCCTGCCTCAGCTCCTCAAGCAGCTAGATTACATGTCTATGCCACCATTGCTGGCTCTCTCTTTCTCCTTCCTTCTTCTCTTCCTTCTTCTTGTTACTATCACAGGTAGAAAGAAAGGATCAAGGAGGAGAGAGGGAAAGAGGGAAAGGGAAAGAAATGAAAAGGAAGAGAAAAATTGGCTATGTCGGTATAACACTTGCAACCACCAGCACTTGAGAGGCTGAAGGGGGACATCATAAGTTTGAGTCCAGCATACAATGCACAGTGACACCTGGCTTGGAAAAAAACAAACTAGGGCTAGCAATTGGTTGGGCATGTAAAGGGCTTGCCCTGCCAGCCTGATGACCTGTATTCAATGCCTGGAATCTGTATAAAGGTGGAAGGAGAGAGCCAAGCAAAGTTGTCTTTTGCCCTTCACCTGCACAGTGCACACACAGTGTGTGTGTGCAACACGCACATGCACATCAATAAACAAAAATAAATGAAAATGAACCAAAATAGGAAGAAAAGGGATAAGGGGAGAGGGAAAGAGGGAGAGGAGAGAGAGAGAGAGAGAGAGAGAGAGAGAGAGAGAGAGAGAGAGAGAAAGCAATGATGCCTTTGATCTGTAATTCAGACTGAGGCAGGAGGATAACGAGTTTGAAGGCTTCCTCTGCAACTCAGCATAACTCTGCTTCAGGAAAAAAAATTTTTTGGAGATAAAATCTCTCAGGCGTCAGAGGCAGGTGGATCTCTGTGTTCAAGGCCAGCCTGGTATACATATTAAGACCCAGTTTCTAAATGAATACATAAATTGCTGAAGGTGTAGTTCAGTGGTAGAGCTCTTTCTTGGAAGGCCTCGAGTTCAATCCCCTACCCATATGAAAGGCAGAGCCAGGGATGGGGAGATGGCTCCGTGGTTAAGAGCCCTTGCTGCTGTTGCAGAGGACCCAGGTTCAGTTCCTCACAGCAATATAGCAGCTCACTACCATCCAACACTCCAGTTCCAGGGGATCTAGTGTCCTCTTCTGACCTTCAGACACCAAACATGTATGTTGGTACGCATACATACAAGCAGACAAAACAATCAAACTCAAAATAAATCTTTGTTTGTTTGTTTGTCTGAGACAGGGTTTTATGGTATAATAGCCCAGGCTGGTCTGGGTTTGCTTTGTAGACCAGGCTAGCCTTGAACTAACAGAGATCCTTCTCCCTCTGCCTCCAGTGCTGGGATTAAAGGTATGTGCTGTCGCTGGCTGACTTCAAAATAAATCTTAAAGAAAATTTTTAAATAGAGAAGGATGAAGGAAATAAGTGGAAAAATAATTCTAATTGCATCTTCGGAGAATCTTCAGACTGACACAAAAGTAGCCATAGTATCATTGAGTACCTGGTTCCCACCAGTGAGATTCATTAAAGACCAACGTGGCCATCCTGAGTGGGGCTGTCACTGCCACAGGCTTCCCCTGTTTCAATCGGATCTTTATTTATTTATACAGTATTTATTTCGGCACGCAGCTCTGAGAGATAAGCACCCTTTTAAATACAAGGTATCAGAATGGACAAGCCAACCAAATTCAGCCTGCATTCCAGGCTCTGAGAGCACAACCCTTCCCCAGCTGGTCTGTGAACCTGAGCCCCGCTCCAAGTCTAGTTCACAGCCTCAGAAGAGCCCCGTGCCATCTCCATTCCTGAGGTCCATTCCAGTGAAGTGAGATAACAAGAAAACAAATCCATAGATAAGCTGTCCCTGGAGCCAGGCACGGTGGCACAGGCCTGTGATCTCAGCATCCAGACGTAGAGACAGGAGACTCATAGCTTCAAGGTCATCTTCAACCAGCTATGGGGTATCACCCAGGGCAGCCTAGGCTATAGAGGGCCCTGTGTCCATCCCAACTACACTACACCCACCCCCAAAAAGAAAAAGAGAAAAGAAAGGTCCTTGGAATGTCATAAGGTCTGTAAAGGCTGCTTTTTCCTAGAAGGTTAGTAGGTAGAGAAGAAGGATAAAGGAAGTTTCCAGAAGAGCCACACTGTGTTGCCCTTGTTTAGATTTTGTTTGATTAGTGATCAGAAGTAATGCCCACACTTATACAGAGAAGTCACATGGTCTAGCCGCTGTGTTTAAAAGATAGCTCTGGTAAGCTAGGTATAGTGACAAGGCTCACTACAGCTTACCTAGCATACCCTAGGCCCTGAGTTCTGTTGCTGGTGAAAATTGGGTGTACGTACAATCTAAGCTTGGGAGATAGAAGAACGGTTGGGAGTGGTTGGGATATCAAACTCCATTCTCAGTCGGCCAGCCTTGGAGGCATGAGACCCTGTGTCCACCCCCCCCCAAAAGTTATCTCTGATTACAGAACTGGGGACAGTTGAGGACAGGGAATAGGCTGGACGAGTGAAAAGATGTAAGATGCTGTTGCCTGTGTCCAGAGCACCGGCCACTTCGCAGAGCGGCAGACAGGGGCACAGTATATAGGTGAGCCACTGAGGCCTTGGTGTTGGCCTGGTAAGGGGGCTGTGGGAGGCTCTCACGGGGAAAGCCTCCTCCTATGGGCCTCAGATGGCAAGCTGCTCACACTGCTTGCTTTCTAGGGATCCTCCAGGTGTCTGCATCCAGAGCCTAATTGTGTCTTCCTGTACTGATTAGTTTCACCCAAATTCCTGCTTCTTCCTGGAGACTCAGATTCCAGGAACAAAGGGCAGAGTGGAAGCTATGATTTGGATAGCTCATTAAACATTAAACATGGGGCTGGTGAGATGGCTCAGTGGGTAAGAGCACCCGACTGTTCTTCCGAAGGTCCAGAGTTCAAATCCCAGCAACCACATGGTGGCTCACAGCCATCTGTAACAAGATCTGACACTCCCTCTTCTGGAGTGTCTGAAGACAGCTACAGTGTACTTACATATAATAAATAAATAAATCTTAAAAAAAAAAAAAACATATCTTAAAAAAAAAAAAAAAAAAAAAAAAAAACATTAAACATGGCCAGAAAGTAAGGGGGTTCACTCAAGATGCCACTCAGGAAGGACCTGAGAGGGACCAGAGCAGGCCAGGCCAGCAGAGTCTGGAAGCTCCTAATGGCTTCTGTCGCCGCCTAACATTCCTGCTTCTACAACTGGCCCTCTACTGTCACTTTGGCCAAGTGCTGGGCCTTGGGGCTGGGGATCTGGCTTAGCTAGCAGAGCGCTTGTCTAGCTGCAGAAAGAATTGGGTCACTCACTCAGCACCACATAAAACTAAGCTTGGTGGAACACTCCTGTGATCTCCGTGCCTTAGAGATGGACATAAGAGGATCATGAGGGCCAAGGCCATCCTCAGCTACAAAGCAAGTGGGAGGCCAGCCTGGGTTACATGAGACCTTGTCTTCAAACCGTAACAAATTCTAGCCTTCCAATCACAAACTTCCCAGCAGCCCCTTTGCCCTCCAGCTTGAAACAGAGGTATCCTCTCACTCTGAGGTCACTCTGACCCTGAAATGCAGGAGTTTCTTGGGCCACAGAGAATCTCCTTTCATGTTATCAGGGGGATGGGACCTACTATGATCTTAAATGAAAAAAAAAAAAAATATCTACTCACATCTCAGGTAGACTAAAGCCCCGATAAACAGAGCCACGGGCAAGATACCTACCCACTGGTGTCAGCAGGGTCACACTTAAGTTAATTAGGTGACATCATGTGTTTGTGTGTATGACGGATGAGCCTGTGTGGTGTGTGTTTGAGGTATTTGTGTGTGATGTATGTGTGTGTTTGTATACGAGTGTAGAGGTGCATGTGCCAGGCTCATGTGTGGAGACAGAGGACAATCCTACGTGTCAGCCCCTGCCTTCTACCTTGCTAGAGACAGGGTCACTACCTTGCTAGAGACAGGGTCACTCGTTTGCTGCTATGTATGCCTTTTTTTGTTTGTTTGTTTTTGTTTGTTTGTTCTTCCCCGAAGACAGGGTTTCTCTATGTAGCCCTGGCTGTCTTGGAACTCACTCTGTACACCAGGCTGGCCTTGAACTCAGAGATCTGCCTGCCTTGGATTAAAGGTGTGCACCACCACCACCGCCTGGCTGTGTGTGCTGTCTGGCCAAGCAATCCCATCTTGCCGTAGAAGCTTTGTAGTCCCTTGCAGATGCACTACAGAGTCTGGCTTTTTACAGGAGTTCTTGGGATCTGAACATGGGTCCCTAATGTTGGCAGGGCAATCAGTTTACTGCCTAGGCCATCTCCCCATATGGTGAGAGATTTTATCTCTTGATTCCTGGGCCTAGGGCTTTCTAAGCAAGTACTCTATACCTGGCCTACAGCTTCAGTCTTTCATTTGTTCGTTTAATCTTTTGGATTTTTTTTTTTTTTTTTTTTTGAGACAGGGTTTCACTGTATAGTTGGCTAGCCTGGAACTCACTCTGTACACCAGGCTGGCCTCAGAATCAGAGATCCATCTGCCTCTGCCTCCCAAATGCTGGGACTAAAGAGTGGGCCACTATGCTCAACTTTTTCCACCTAAATTTATGAGGTTGTGTGTAGTTCAGCGATGAGTGTGCTCTTAATATCCACAAGCCCCACATTCAACATTTAAGTTTTGTTTTTGTTTTGCTTTGAGTCTGCTATGTAGTCCTGGTCAGCCTCAGGCTAGACTCAAACCTGCTGCTTCAGCCTCTTTAGTGTTAGGATAGTGTACAGGCCTGTTCGACCAGCCCAGTTTCTTAAGTCTTTTCAGGCTTATGTGTATGGGGGCTGTTGGATGAGAAGCCTGGGAAGGCTGGAGGGGAAGAAAAGAGAGGAGACAGTCACCCTCGGTTCTGACTCCCTTGCCTTCTTCCACTCAGGGCTGCGTTGCTATGCCAAATTCCACCGGAACCGCAGGGTCACTCGGAGGAAGGGGCGCTGCGTGGAACCAGAGACAGCCAACGGGGACCAGGGATCTTTCATCAACATCTAGTACCCTAGTGGTGCCTCCCCACCGGCCCGGGGTCTGAGCCAGGGAGGTTTAGGACAACAGGACCCTGTTAGTAACTAGCTCAGCTTGGGCTGAGTAGGGAACCAATGGCTGAGGCAGCAGGTGTACGCCCAGTACACTCAACCACAAGCTGCAGAGCGGTTTAGCAGAGAGCAGTGCGCCAGAGCCCGCCCTCCCGCCCGCAGCCTGGGGTGGGACCCCCACCTGCTCCCTGATTCTGCTCGACTCGGCGGTGGCTTTGTGTAGCGCACCCTCTTCTGCTCGACACCAGCATTGCAGCAGTTTCAATTGGCGAAAACAAGAGGCTTCCTTGACTGAAAAGGGTTGGAAAGAGAGGGGACAACTGACAGTCCTGGATCTGGAATGCTATGTCGCAGGCAAATGCCAAGCGCCACATGTATTTTTACTGAATTTCCACAGAGACCGTGGTAAGAGACCACTGACCCGCACCTGAGGTGCGCAATCCCACGTTCAGGGTCCCACGTCATCCATGATCCTCCAGTTTTGGCCACAGAGACAGCTTGACTTGACCTGTCCTCAGGCTTTTCCCAAGAGAGACTTATGTCTTTTTCTCACTCTTTGGCCAAGCTGGCAACTCAGACAATCCTCCTGCCTCAGTCTTCCAAATGCTGGAATTATAGGCATGGGTCAGCATATTTGGCAGGTGTATCTTCCTTAAAAACAAGACATTAGGGCTGGGGATGTGGCTACGTTTGTAACATGCTTGCCTGGAATGCATGAATCCTGCCCGGGCTGGACTTCTGATTAGTGAGTGTGAGGCCAGACCACAGCAGACTGCATCTCAAGCAAAACAAAGTAAGCTGTTTGCCTCACCTGCGCGAGGCCCTGGGCTTGCTCCCATTCCGTTTCCCCCTCCTCCCACTTCTTTCCCTCAGCTCCTACACAGGGCACCTGTTTTCAAGTGAAGAATAATCCCCACGGCTGGGTCCTTGCATGTGACAGGTGCTAATCGTCATCATGAATAGGAGAAACAGTAACGTTGCTCTGCTCCTATGCTCATCCATAGCCCAGATCATCCAGTCCTGAGACGCCACGTCACTCCCTCCTCAGTGGTCCTCAGTCTCTGCTCTGCTGCAAAGGCATGCACACACGTCCCCACGTGCTCACCAGACATACTGTGTAATGACTCTCACCCTCCATCCCTGACACTCCATCCTTCACGTCAGCAGCGATGCCCCCTTGGAAAGTGGGGCCACCTCTGAGTCTGGGGTACAGCGTGAAGCACCCCTACAGGCTAGAACCATGACGACAAGCCCACGCTTACCGGCACTACTCAGGACATGTCTCAGCGGATCTGAGATCCCTGTGCCTGGCATCTCCCTCCTGATCAACTTTTGCGAAGGACAAAAGACTTCCCAGGACAAGCCCTCCCCAGCCTGGACCTCACCCGTGGGATGCCAGGGCTGTTTACTGCTTTGGGATAACCAGTCTGGTCCAGGGTCAGGCTCCAAGGAAAGCTGGCAGATCGAGAAGAAATCAAATATGCTTGTTCTTCTTTCCAAGCTGGGTCTGATAGGCCTGGGGGGTGGGCGGGGTGGGGGGCGGGGCCGGGAGTCAGAAGGATCAAGGCCACGGTGGGAAAGCAAGTCCTAATACAGATTTCTTTTCTTTTTTTGTAGTACCAGAGCCTTGCACAGTCCAGGCAAGTGCTCGACTACTGAGTTACGTGCTAACTTGGTCTGGACTTCAAAGTCTCCAAAGCTCCCCCAGGGAGCTGCCTTGGTCCCCTGTCTTCTCACCTGCTGCAGTAAAGAGCCTGTTCTTCCAACTCACTTTGCTGACCTTAGGGAAGTTACTTAAGGTCTCTGTGCCTTGACTTTTCATGTCTGGTTCTTACCAGGTGTTTAGTACAGTGTCTGGCCCATAACACACACACACACACACATGCACACACGCGCACATGCACACACACCTAGAGTGCCAGCTAACAAATGTCAACGGGCCTTTTCTTCCACAGTGATCCATCATATAGCTAGTGATTTTTCTAAAAATTGATGTCTCACTACACAGTCCTAGCTGATCTGAAATTCATAACGTAGACCAGCTTGGCTTGGCCTGGGACTCACAGGGATCTGCCTGCCTCTGCCTCTGCCTTTCCTGTCCTGGGATTAAAGGTGTGCACCTCCAGGCACAGTTCAGGATGCTTTCTCTTTCTCTGGTTTCTCCAAAGTGCATTAATCCCAGCACTCGGGTGGCAGAGGTAGGTGAATCTCTGTGAGTTCAAAGCACGGCTGGTCTACATAGAGAGTTCCGGGACAGCCGGGGCTATGTAGAGAGATCCTGCCTCAAAAAACAAAACAAAACAACAAAACAAAAACCAAACTAACGGGGCTGGTGAGATGGTTCAGCAGGTAAGAGCACCCGACTGCTCTTCCAAAGGTCCTTAGTTCAAACCCCAGCAACCACATGGTGGCTCACAACCATCCGTAACAAGATCTGACTCCCTCTTCTGGTGTGTCAGAAGACAGCTACAGTGTACTTACGTATAATAAATAAATAAATCTAAAAAACAAAAAAACAAAAACAAAACAAACAAACAAAAAAACTAACAACAACAAAAACCAAAGTGTACGGCACAAAGCAAAGCCACTTTGCTGGGGACGCATTTGGATTCCCGGCTGAGGCAGGGCTGGAAGAGCTTGTGGCTATGCAGGATCAGGTTTGTGTGTGTGTAAAAGGGGGTCCTGGTGGAGGACTGAGCAGGATGAGGAGAGGTTAATAGCTGCCTAGACAGGCCACCTGAGCTGATGCCTCAAGAACACTCTGACAGATCTTCATCGTCCCCAGACAGGGACTATTTGTCTGGGTTTTGTCTGATGATGCAAAGGGGTTGTTCTCACAGTTGGTGGAAAAGGGCTGAGGGTCCTATGACCTGAGACTCAAACTTCAAAGGAAAATGACAGCTTTGCCTGCCCTTTGAGGAGGTCGAGTTCCAAGGCCTCACCCCTTCTCCTGCTGAGGAGCTTCATTGAGTCCTTCTCCAAGCCTCCTCGGGTCCTCTCCAGGCTCCTCCTACCGCTGCCTACAGTGAACCTATGGAGCCTACAAGGACCATGTTTAGAAACTAAGGAACCAGGAGTCCTGGGTGCCATAAAAGTGGAGTCTGGAGAGGCCAACAGCCGAGGCTCCCTTTTGAGGGGTCTTGGGTCTGGACTCCATTAATTCTGGCCCTCCATGACAGCCTTCATGCTCACAGGCCACAGGGAGTATGTGATTACTGTAGGCCACGGCAGTTGTGAAGACACAGAAAATGGGAGGCCAGGTTAAGCCGGCTGCGTACAGAACAAGGTGTTTATACTGCAAGGAATGAGGTTTCCAAATCTCAAGGAAGAGCAGACATGGGACAGATCCATGGCCAAGCCTCCTCTTGTTGCCAAGTCATCTGGTAGAATCACAGAGCCTCCCTTCAACCTTCCTTAGGCTACATCTGCAGGTACCAATAAGACCATCTACATAACCTGCAAGAAACATGTTTAAAAAGCAAAAGATCAGGAGCCCTGGCTGCCAGGAATGCGGGTTCTACCCCATACCTACTGAAGCACAGTCACAAGGGTGTCCCCCTTCCCCACTCCCAGCATCTGGCTTCTAATACAATCTCCAGGTTGCTCTTGGGTGTGATGGGGTGGGTGTCACAGGTCCAGGATACAGATGGAGGACAGATGCTGGGGGCCGGGGACAGTTGTTTGGACAGTTCAGCACTATTGCATTCGCTGTGGCTTGGCAACTCTGAGGTCTGCTTCCTGGCAACTATCAGCAAGGGCAAACTTAACACCCAAAGCCTGCCTTCTGGGCTGTTGGCTCTGCTTAGAGGACACAAGTGGGGCCCAGTGGTTAGGAACACTGAATGCTCTCCCAGGGGACCCATGTTCAATCCCAGGTAGTCTCACAGCTACCTATAACTTCAAGATCTGACACCCTCACCCAGACATAATGCAGGCAAAACATGAAATAAAAAAAATAAACTAACATTTTAGAGGACACCAGGTGGGCTCCTAGGCCTGGACCCTCTATGGTTGGACTTTTGGAGTCTTGAATAATTCCTTGGAGGGCTGTAGCTCTTCCACCTTGGAACGGGGGAGCATGAGGGGAAGGGGTGTCACGCCTTGATTTATAATGCCTCCTTGCATGGATTCTCTGAGCTGTAAATAAAGAGGTGACAGTTGCTAAGCCATTCTTGTCCCTGTTCTTCCAGGAGATGGTCCGTCTGGCTGGCAGGGAGCATTGAGAGGGGACCCTATTTCTCTTGTCCTTTCCTGTTTATTGGCTCCACATGTTTGACTGAGGTCTGCTCTGAATGAGCAAGGCAAACATGTCCCTCCCTCCCTCACCCACACCTCACCCATAGGTCCTCATATTTGGATATCCAGGTGGGCTTCCCAGAGACTGGGAGGCTGGTCATAGCAGGCTGGCTAGCAGCAGCTGCAGCAGCCACCTGCTTCAGTGTGGTGCAGAACAAAGCCCTGCCACTCCTGGCAGGGTCTGGGAAGGCTCAGATGCCATCTTGCGAAAGCTTGTGAACTGCTTGCGGTGGCCTGGTTTTGCACCTGAGGGAACATCTCTTATCTGGGCACTGTTCCTGCCAGTACCACCCCTGTCGGCTCACCAGGTCCTCTCAGATCTGGCTAATCAGAGCATTTCTGGCTCCCGTGACAATGGCTTTGATATCCCAAAGCCAAGGCTGAGCCCAGACACCTTTGGAGCCTGGTGTCCCTGCAAGACTTCCCTGCCCTGCTGGGCAGAGTGGGTGGGGATCGGCTTTCCCAAACCTAGGCTTTCTTAAATAGTGGACCCTCCCATCCAACTCCAGCATCCAAGAAGACATCTCGGGTTTCTGATCCCAGAGGGCCACTGTCTCTGTGCTCCTGAAACTTGGCCTGTTTGACTTTAGGACTATAGAGTCCTGCACCTAACGTCCCTTCCTGTGCCCCTGCCCAGTGAGCCAAGGCATTTCAACTGAGGGTGGTTCTAGAAAACCATACTCAGAATGTCCCCTTCCTACAGACATCAAAGGCCATGCCCTCTCTGTCCCAACGTTTAAGGTCTGCCGTTCGGTGGCATGGAATCAGGTGTTGTGCACTAATAAAATTGTACTGCCACAGAAGAGCAAGGGGGCTAGATCTGGCCTTTGAGTTAGTTACTCACCTGGAGCTGACCTCTAGACAATGGCTGCAGAAAGGCCTATGGTTTCCTCACACCCTGTGCAGCCCCGGCTGTCCTGGAACTCACTCTGTAGACCAGGCTGGCCTCGAACTCAGAAATTCGCCAGAACTCAGAATTGGCTGCCTCTGCCTCCCTCGGTTCCTCACATCCTTTCTATCCTGGCATGCCAACTTAAAAAATATGTTTCTAGATATTAGTGATCCTGAGATGAAGGAGGCCAGACAAATCCAAGATCACGGGGGTGTCAGCAACTTGGATACAGGCCTCAGAGGTCAGATAGCTTCAATGGGGGCAGAGCTGTTGGCTTGCCAAAGCAATAGAACCAAAAGGAGGCCCAGTGCCTGCGATCTCAGAAGGTCCAGGTCACCTTCTGCTAGATAATGACCCTGTCTCAGAACAAAAAATCAGAGAGAGAAAAAAAAAAAACCCAACAGGTATTTATAGTTATCTACTTTTTAAAAAGCTATGTGTTTATGTGTCATACATGTATGTATCTGTGTATACATATCAACACACACAGCTTTGCTTTATCTTAAGCACTTGGCTGTCTAGACTGTGTGGACTACCAAGTCCACAATCTGGAGAGCAGGCTGGCAGGCCAGAAACTGAGGCAGAACTTAATGTTGCCTGAGGCCGGATTTCTTCCCCCAAGACCTCCAGTTTTGGTCTTAAAGCCTTCAAAACACTTAAGACTGCCCACCACAGAGGCGCTGTTGCTTGGCTCCTCGGTCCATCACAACACCTGGTCATGGGGCAAAGTTCCTCTGGCAGGCAGTGTAGTTCCGGGATCCCTTGCTCTTTTCGTGTTTTTTTTTTTTAAAGATCTAGTTATTTATTGTATACACAGTGTTCTGCATATATATCTTCATGACAGAAGAGGGCACCAGATCTCATTACAGATGGTTGTGAGCCACCATGTGGTTGCTGGGATTTGAACTCAGGACCTCTGAAAAAGCAGTCACTGCTCTCAGCCTCTGAGCCATCTCTCCAGCCCTTCCTTTCCAGCTTTATCTCCTCACACACACATGGCATATCCTGGAGCTCCCAGGTGCACACAGGGGACTGGAAACAGGATGCCTGGGCTCTTTGAGTCCTTGTGACTGGTCAGTGCAGCTTTGTACACGACGTCCTGTACTGTCTTCCCGTGTCCTTGACCTTAACCTTTTAGCCTGATACAGAGAGGGAGAGGTTCTTGCAAACCCAGACATGGCTTCTGTTTATTGAAGGAAGCCCCCACCCTCCTTGTAACTAAAAATACTTGGATTTTCTTTACAGAGGAGAGTGATTCAGGCACAGAGAAAGACCCATCTCTTCAGTCCCTTCCTTGGAGATGTGCTAAGCAACTGGTGGTGGACCTGGGACTTCATTGGTGACTAACTCCAAAACTGGACCCTATGTCTATAAGGCCTTGACCCTCTCGAATGGTACAAGTTCACAGAGCACCTGCAGATGACTGACACGTACCCATCTCTCCTAGGTAACCTGGACTCCCATCTTCCCCCATAGGCTGCACCATGGGGATGCCTCCTGGGCAGTGCTTTCCAGCTGGTGGGATATGGAGGCCTCCTGCCCCACCCTCTTTCTTTCCTCTCTTATCTCTGGCTGCAGCCGCCTGGGTACAGATTCAGGCTCCAGCATCTTACCACACTGGGCAAGGAAGGCGATCCTCCCAGAGACTGTGGGATCAGATACAAGGAAAGCAAACACGCAGAGAAACTGGTAACTGATGGGCATCGTGGGGGTGGCAGGACCAGGGTCACAGCTACTCTTGTGTGTACACAGACGGAGCTCCTAGATGCTCCCAGAAATGGACCTTCCAACACCATCCATGCAGAACGATGGGAGGCCCGATACAGGGAAGGCTGGGGCTTGAGGTCCTGAAGCCTTGATGTGCTATGGTGGGTTGGAAGAGCAAGGGGCCTTCAGGGAGGCCTTGGCACAGGCACAGGGATGCCATCGGACAAGATGCTCAGCACCAAACACCGGGAGAACACCTGAGCACACACGTATATTCATGTCCACAGTATTCACACACATGTGCGCACACACACACACATCACACACTCACACTTAATGAAAGGGAGCACCGATCTTTCCCCCCGGCAGGCCGACATCTATCACCATGAAGGTCGAGCTGTGCAGTTTCAGTGGGTACAAGATCTACCCGGGACACGGGCAGCGCTATGCCAGGACCGACGGGAAGGTTTTCCAATTTCTTAATGCAAAATGTGAGTCAGCATTCCTTTCCAAAAGGAATCCTTGGCAGATAAACTGGACTGTCCTCTACAGAAGGAAACACAAGAAAGGGCAGTCGGAAGAAATTCAAAAGAAAAGAACCCGCCGTGCAGTCAAATTCCAACGAGCCATCATTGGTGCATCTCTTGCTGATATAATGGCCAAGAGGAATCAGAAACCAGAGGTTAGGAAAGCCCAGCGAGAGCAGGCTATCAGGGCTGCCAAGGAAGCAAAAAGGCTAGGCAGGCATCAAAGAAGACAGCAATGGCTGCTGCCAAGGCCCCCACAAAGGCAGCACCTAAACAAAAGATTGTGAAGCCTGTGAAGGTCTCTGCCCCCAGAGTTGGTGGGAAACGCTAGTGTGGTAGAGCAGAGTTGGAAATAAAGCTCTATCTTTAACTCTAAAAAAAAAAAAAAAAAAAAAAAAAAAAAAAAAAAAAGGGAGCACCACAGAACAGAGAGCTGGGGAGCACCACAGAACAGAGAGCTGGGGAGCACCACAGAACAGAGAGCTGGGGAGCACCACAGAACAGAGAGCTGGGGAGCACCACAGAACAGAGAGCTGGGGAGCACCACAGAACAGAGAGCTGGGGAGCACCACAGAACAGAGAGCTGGGGAGCATCACAGAACAGAGAGCTGGGGAGCACCACAGAACAGAGAGCTGGGGAGCACCAAAGAACAGAGAGCTGGGGAGCACCACAGAACAGAGAGCTGGGGAGCATCACAGAACAGAGAGCTGGGGAGCATCACAGAACAGAGAGCTGGGGAGCATCACAGAACAGAGAGCTGGGGAGCACCACAGAACAGAGAGCTGGGGAGCATCACAGAACAGAGAGCTGGGGAGCACCACAGAACAGAATGCTGGGGGGCAGGCCTCCTTCCTCCAGGCAATGGTCTCCGTGTCAGCTTTTCCTCTGGCCGGTTCCTAGGATACAGGAGGGTGGAGGCAATTTCCCCACATGCTTTTCTTCCTATCCAGGCCTTTGGGTGGGTCCTTCACTGCCAGGGACTGGAATGCTCCAGTCCTAGCACTAAGTGACTGGACAGGTCCCACTAGCAAAAGCCTCGCCTGCTGGCAATTTGAAACTGCACTGACTCCACACTTGAACCCACCACATAACTAACACCAGGATGAACACCTGGCCTCTCTGCCCTCACATTGCGGATCTCCCCACCGTGGCTCACCTGCTCGCTTCTGCACCAAGGCGCATAAATCACGGCAGGATATCCCATGTCTTTCATGCCTCACTACAGCACAGAGACAAGAGTGGCCCATCTATCTCGTTGTCCACTTTTATGTTCTTTCATGTGTTTGGGTGTTTTGCCTGCACGCATGTGCATATGCTGCATGGATGCCCGGTGCCAGGGAGGTCAGAACAGGAGCCTTAGAGTTACCGGTGGTTGTAAAACATCTGTGGGGGTTTGGGCACTGAACCCAGGTCCTCTACAAGACCAGCAAGTGATCTTTACCACTAGACCATCTCGCCAGCCCCTCACTGTCAGCTTTTTCTGTTTGTTTGTTTTTTTCCCTAAGACAGGGTTTCTCTGTGTAGTCCTGGTTGTCCTGGAACTGGCTCTGTAGACCATCCTGGCATCCAACTCCTAGATCCACTTGCCTCTGTCTCCCGAGGGCTGGGATTAAAGGTGTGTGTGACCAGTGCTGGCCTACTACCAGCTTTTTATACTGTCCTGTTCCAGACTCTCTAAAGGAAACCTAAAAAAATGGTCTCGTTCAGGGGACCTGGCGCCTTCTTGTGGCATTCTTGGGAACTTCATACACATGGTGCGCTGCTACATCCACTCCAGTAGTGACACATTACAGGCCTGAAAGCCTGGGAGCAGTCCTGAGGCAGGGAGTTTCAAGGAAACTTTGCCTCCTGGAACCTTGGCATTCCCATAGCCCATATACTCAAACCTGTCCCCGTGTTAGTCTGGTGTTTGGATCCATGTGCTCTCTTTCAGTATTGTTTTATTATAAGTGCCTTTAAGGATTGATTTTGATATAGCTAAGCTTCTACCAGTGTTCCAATGGTTCCTAGAAAACCCTTGAAGCAGACCCTGAGCTTGGCATTCAGTAAGAATGTTACCTATTCAGTAACATTCAGATTCACTTCTAGTAGAGACAGTGAAACTAATCAGGCATTACAATTTACTTGAAAAGGAGCTAGAAAAGCTCAGGGCTAGTCTTCATAGTAATTACTTAGGACACCCAAACACAGGAATACACAACGGCCTAGGAAATAGGTGGGTTGTTGCATGAGGTTCACTAGGCCCAGAGGAATAGCATAATCAGGTATTTACTAAAGAAGCCTTGGTGGTGGGTTTAACAATAGACTAGCATTGCATGAGAGCATTCACCTGCCTCTCGAGTTTAGCTGATCTTTTTAATTAAGGGTTGTTCCTATTCTCAGCAGTAAACTCGGCCTGGCTCCCGCCATCTTTTTATGTATGCATTCTTTTTGTTTTGTGTCAATGTAACTATGCCTGGTTTTCTTGTTTTTTGTTTTGTTTTGTTTTGTTTTGTTTTTCTGTATTAAAAGTCTGGTGTTTGTTTGGACAAAATACATTCAGATTCAGCACTCTCTCGTGTCTGCGTCTGTTTGTCAATTCTCCATGCCCACCTACCTGCCGGAACCCCTGATTCCACACAGATTGAGGGGGGCCGATCCGTGGCAGTGCACAGACATACCTGCAGGCAAGCATCCATACACATAAAACAAAATAAAGTCTTAAAACAACAACAAAGGACCTCTCTGCCCAATGGAGGCTCTCTCCAGTCCTGCCACACCCAAGGCCAGGAAACCCAGAGCCAGTGAAGGTCGGCACCGTAGGGGAGCAAACTGAATCCAACCGAAGCCATTCCCTGAGCTGTTGAGGGCCCTTCACTGAAAGGCTTCTTGGTCCCCACTTCCTCACAGTGGTGTGTGCCTTTCAGAGAGAGTTTGGGACTGTGTTCTCTGCTCTGTTTCTTCAGCTTGGCTTGTCCTCTAGGGAAGGAAGTGGCTTACATCAAAACTGGTATCTCCTACCTCTGGGAGCACAGGACAGCTGAAGTCATTCTAAAGCCCTTTTCCACTCGGAGCCTTCTGTGGGCCCTGCAATGTCTCAGATCTGATGTCACTGCCCCACTTAGGACCAGTGACTCACTCAAGGTCACAGACACTCAGTGGCAGAGGGGCAGGGGACGGGGAGGTTGGGGAAAGCGGCAGTGCAGAAGTCTTCCGATACATTTCACACAGCCTTTGTTTGCCATTTACGGAGGCTGTTCCTCTGTGTACACACTGTCCAGCTAGCCGGTCCTTCATGTGTCCTCTCCCACCTCTGGCCCCAGCTTGCTGGGATGAAGACAGTACCCACGAGAGCATCAGCGACTGTCTGCAGTCCTGGCCTGGCTCCATCCCTTCCATCTTGGCCTGGGTTGTGTTCTCTTTACAGAGTGACCATGTTTTCATTACATACAAAAAGCATGACATGTATAGAAAATCCAAGGTCTGTATGACATGGGAGCTCTCAGAAACAAAGACCCAAAGGCCCTGAGGAGCTGTCTGTTTTTATGCTTAGGAACCTTGAGAGCACACAGTGTAGAAGTGTGAGGAGCTGATCTAGTCAGACCATACAGGGTCTGTCTGCTTAGACGCTTCCTGGCCTCTCTGCAGCGTTCTTCCTTCTGAGTGTGGGGCAGGACCCTGCGAGGACATTGGAGGGGGGGTGTCTAAGTTGGTTTTTTTGGTGGGAGGGGTGTCTAAGTTGTTTTTCTATTGCTGTAAAGCCACAACAAATCTTTTTCTTTTTTTTTTTTTTTTTTTTTTTTTTTTTGGTTTTTCGAGACAGTGTTTCTCTGTGTAGCCCTGGCTGTCCTGGAACTCACTCTGTAGACCAGGCTGGCCTCAAACTCAGAAATCCGCCTGCCTCTGCCTCCCAAGTGCTGGGATTAAAGGCGTGCGCCACCACTGCCCGGCCAACCACAGCAAATCTTATAAAGAAAAGCATTTAACTGGGGTTGGCTTACAGTTCACAGGTTTAGTCCATTATCACCATGGCGGGAAACATGAAGGTGCACAGGCAGACACGGTGCTGATGAAGGAGCTGAGAGTTCTACATCTTGATCCAAAGGCAGCAGGAGAGAGAATGACACACTTCCTCCCACAAGGCCACACACTTCCTCCCACTCCAACAAAGCCACACCTCCTAATAGTACCTCTCCCCACGGGCCTGTGGGTACTATTTTATTCAAACCACCAAAGTAACTTATAAAAGAAAAGGCTTAATGGGGCTCATGGTTCCAGAGAGTAAGAGTCCATGATTATTATAGTGGAAGCAGGCAGTAGCTGAGAGCTCCTATCTTGACCCACAAGTTGGAAGCAGAGAGACGGATAACTGGGAATAGTGTAG